>NW_020229906.1:735000-1010000 GCF_003227715.2 Harpegnathos saltator
ATTGCATGTAGCGGGTTAAATAATAAATCCGCAAACTAAATCGTTTTCGTGATATTCAATTTTCTGTTCTTTATCAGCTTAAATTGTTTGCAATTTCCAAGTACCGTCTTTTTTTCTGACGAATTTTCAGGACCGGTTGTATTTGTTATCAATTTGCGAAAATGTCACGTAATCGGAAAATTACTTACTCTCGATTATTTCTCACTTTTAGTGAGAAATCCACCTGCTATCCATCGAGAACATAAAATTGACGTCCCGTCTCATTACTAAATCATATCTGAATTCTCCGATCATTGACTAATTTTCTCTTCAGTTCAGAGTTAATCAATATTTCTCATCGCGGAGGTTGAATTTTGTCAAGAAGAACGCGACTGCATGACCCATTGAAAGCGCGGACGTCGCAATTTTATAGTTACAATAGTTTTTGTTTCAAGTTGTCACGCCTCCCAAATGCAAAAGAATCAACAAAAGCCTGCCGTGCCGCGCTCTCGATCCTCGCTCGGGGGTGACTCAATGACACTTGCTAGAACTCCTCGAAACGTGAATGGCACGTGCATGTTCCCACACCGTATAAACATTATGATGTTTACACGATTATAGACCACGAACCTATTCCCACTTATTTCCCGGCGTAATAAGTAATGTAATAAGTTGGCCGCTATACCTCGCGGTCATTGATCCCTCGACACTTACGTGCAATCTACAACGCGTCAGCACGCGTAAAAGCAATTTAGCCGGCGAGCTTGGGTCTTGTAGTATTCTATAGTTTGTTTTGCGTGAACTCCATCAGTTACCCTGCTTATAATTCTGAGATATATATTTTACAATGGCACTCGACGCGTTTTTCCATATTGTCCGTTAAAAATATGCTTCTTTTTATTAAACACGATGAATATTTAATTAACCAAATATTATATAATTCGGACGTCGCACAAAGCGACCGCCATTGCTGCTCGGATGTTATATAATATAATTATTAACGTTTAACGTTGAAAAATTCATAATAACGCGGTAATCGAATAATTCGAACGAAAATTCTTTCGCGAACACGCGACGAGTGTGCCCCGACCATGTGCTGGCGCATCAAAATTTGTCAGTTATAACTGAAAATGGGATTTACGGTTTCCACTGCGACGAGGATTTTTATTCTCCTCATTATCAGGCGCATTATTAGCGTTAAGCAGAAACAAAGTTTTAATGACGCAGAGCGCACGTCGGAGCTGACATTTTCGTGCGACCTGCGTGTAAAGCTACCGGCGTCTCACTTTATGGAAACTCACAAAGTATCGAGAGTTCTGCTTTCCCTTTGACTGATTGCACAGAGTTTCTGACAAGTTAAACAAATAGTTCCGCCCATAAAAACCAAAATAGGTTTGGACGAATTGAGAGACTCCAGGCTCGACCTCTACTTGTTCTTTGCTTCTAATTTATCAAGATCTAGATGTAATTACTTTGCTCATCGAGATGGAACTACGCGCCGCGTTTAGGAACGCTTCAATATCCGTAATTAATATTTTAAATAATTATTTACATTTTGTTATTTTATGCTCGGTGACCCACTAGCCTTTTACATCGATTGATTTCCACGCCCGTTCAAAGTTGACAGCCCCAATCCGGGATTCCATCCTCTCAAACTCTACAAATTCGACTCGAGTTGTACGACACATGAAACACTCAATAACAACCCGGCACTGAAAGCAAAAAGCGCTCGTCGATCTACACGTCATTCCCCAACAAATGAAAAACATACGCGTGCAGTAATGAGATTGATAATTCCGCGATATACCGTAGACTATTATTCATCGAAACACAACCGCGCATCGATGGTGCCGCGGTGATCCAATTTGCAGTCGGCTGCTGCTGCAATTATCAGCAAATATTGGGTACTCACGATCCTACTCAATTCTCGACATATTCCCCGTATCAGATTTCCGGACAACAGGCTTCTCCCATGCGTGCAATTCGATTCCTTCGACATTGGTAAAAAGCGTTCGCACGTGTTCTCTCTCTCTCTCTCTCTCTCTCTCTCTCTCTCGATTCCCCACCTCTCTCCGGGCAGAAATAATCAAAAAGAGGCGCGTGCGAATTGTAATTGAATAACGCAGCGGAAAACGCTCTAAGAGAAAATATCAATTTCGCAACGGACTCGTGCGTAAACTCAAGCGAATGGATCATCAAACTCATGCTTCAACATTGGACGATTCCATGCATTTTAAATCCATGAGAGAAATTCCAGTCGCTTTGTTTGCCGCGACGTAATTACATCGGCGTGATTGTGTGCGCGTAGGAACAAATATTCCAGTACTTCGCAGTCCTCTTCGCGGATTCCCTCTCCGCTCGAAGGGGGGGAGAGAGAGAGAGAGAGAGAGAGAGAGAGAGAGAGAGAGAGAGAGAGAGAGAGAATACGCCGGCTTACATCGCCGGTAAAATATTCGAATCGGATCATCACCGTGATTGCCGCGGGCGGAATATTCGTATACGCTCGGTACGTAAATTATAAGCGCCGCGCGCGCTTGGTGAACGGAATATACACACAGTTCGATTGTGAATTTACGATTCTTCCCAATAATAATCCCTCGCTTTGCGCTTGCCGATATGATCGACGCGCAAACCTTTAATCTCGCGGTTTGACGACGCGAGCGAAACGGCGAGCGAAAGGCGGATCGCAGTATTGGAAAACGCTCGTCGAGAGCGAGAAAGAAAGAGAGCTCAGATGGCAATGAACGGGTGTGCATGAGGGAACGATAATTTGACGAAAGGATAAACTGTCTCGTTGCGACGACGGCGACTCGCGATTGTGAATAACTCGTCGCGCATTATCCGTCGGGGGTTGTAAATTCAAGCCGCGCGCATCGCGGTTTACGGTCTACCCTGATGAAGGCAAAGCCTCTTTCGATTATGAACACTCCGTTACATTATCCTCGCCGGCGATATTAATGCCGTATACGTTAGTCTCGTCTGTACGGCCGAAATTATTTTCGCGGTCAAGCTCGAGTGTGCATCGCACACGGGTAACGAGTTGACGGGCAACAAAGTGTGGCTTTCATTATGCTTCGTGCGTATATTCGTTTATCGCGGTTAAACCGTAACTGGGGAAAAAAACGTCCCTCCATCTGGACGATCCTGCCGGCCTCTCGCGCTTGCGACAGATTTACTCCATAACGTCGCTTAATGTCACCGATGAAACTTTTAATAGGACGAGTTAACAACGTCAATTCCAGCGTGGTATCGGCTTCATCCGTTTATCCGAGCGGTAGACCCCTCGGAGAGGCGCCGCGCGGGATGAGCCAGCTCCTGTGTGAAAAACGGATCCTGCCGGTTCTACGCCGCGTCGCGCGCGCGTATCGGAAAATATTCTTTTTTTTCTTTTCCAATTTGCTCGGCCGCCGAAAGTTCGCGCTGCTGCTTTTTCCCCGGATAAATCGCGCGCGTGGACAAGCGTCGTTTACAAACGTTGCTACATCGACACTGCGCGGAGAAGGCGGGATTTTTCCGCGAGGTCCGGGAGGGGGGATGCCCCCTGCTCAAAAAGCTCACGGCTAATGGAATCACCGTCTGCGCTCTCGTTACGTTCCGTGCACACGCTCGCAGGCGGCGGAGATCGCGGAATAAAATTTAATCCGCGCGATACGGCCGCGTACTTCCGACGTGCGGACGTGCGGAAGGACCGCAAGTTATCGAACGGATTTAACACGGAGCGACGGCCGCTTCGAACACAAATATTGCGCGCTTGCCTTGTACCATTACACACACATCGCTCCATCGATCCCGCTCAGCATCGCGTTCCGCACGCTCGACGTGCGGCGCACGGAAAATGTTTTCAACCCCGTTGCAGGGTTGCAGGGTTGCAGGGTTGCAGGGTGCGATAGCAGCGGTGGCGGTGGCGCGGCGGATGGGCGAGCTGATCAAAAGGGCGTATCGACGTAGCGCGTGAACGCGACGAAATAACGGAACCTTCGTCCTTGCTCGCGTACAGTGGAGGAGAAAGGAGGGAAGGCAGATGTTACTGTATCAATTATCGGAAAGCTTCCGTCAAAGTGACCGCACAGCCGGGGCCAGATACGTCGGCTTATCCTTTTCATCGCCGCGAAAGCAGTTATCCCGAGGCGGAGCGAAGGACTCCCTTCGTATAACTGGCCTTTTCTACGGCTCTCGTTGCGCGCCACGATAAAATCACTCCCCGCTGCAAGAACTTTCGCTTTATACGCGGTGAATCTCCTTCGCGAACGCTCCCTCTATAACTCTCAGTACGTACGCACGCTGAGGAATGCATTATTTTCACAGAGAAATATTTCGTATCTCTTGTTAACGGCGGCGGCGAATTCCACGACAACTTTGTTCGCCGACGGCTCCAATTACAAGGAGCTACGTCCCTCGCCCCTCCCCCGACCGGCGCGGGCGTTGCGTGATGAGAAACATTGACCCGCTTCGAAACTCTAACGAAGTTAAAACTGAATGCAACGCGAAAGCAACGTCACTCTCTCTCTGCCTCTCTCTCTCTCTCTCTCTCTCTCTCTCTCTCTCGGCAAGAGAGCAGGGAAAAGGGCGGCGACGGAAAGAGAGGGAGAGAGTGAGACAGGTATATGAAGTAGGACGAGAAATTGAATTAAGCAGTGCATGTTGATTAAAAACCGCGGAATAATGCACGCTTTGCGGCGATTTTCCGTCGTCGCGTCGCTCCAGCGCGCAAATTCCAGCTACTCCCTCGGACTCTCGCCGAGGCTCTCTCGTTTTGCGCAAATTCGGACTAATATCCGCGTATAGACACCCGATCCCGGACCATTAATAATGCATGAGACAAGAAAAGTCGCGACGTGCTGAATATACATGGACCGCGGCGCGATATTGAGTGTTCGGCCGGCGCGCGGCGCGGTTTTCCGGACACGACGGCGCGGCGAGATCCCTTTCGACGACTCAGTGATTAAATCCATCGCACGTCCCGAAATTCCGCGACTCTGCCGACGACGGGAGAGAAATTATCGACGAAATCTTGGCAGCGCCGGGCTCTTCGCGGAGACATCCGGTGACATTCGAGCTTTCTATTTCGGTTGGCGAGCAGCCCGCCCCGGGGACTACCGGGGACTTTGCTCATGGCTATATGTCCGCATATTGAGTCTTCGAACACTATAATTAGAAGCAGCGTTCGAACGGTATTTGAACGCAAACTCGCGAGAGATATTATACTCCGCGCGGTCTGAAGACGCGCACCTTCTCTAGACGGTCTTTATGTCTCGCAAGGCTGCGAGGCATGCTTGAGAATTAATGGACGCGACACTACGCCGCTATACGCGCACGTTGCACCTTGGAAGTTTACAGGCCGTCTCCTTATCGGGAGACAGACGAGAGCTCAGAGCCCCAGCGATAAGCCGGGAAATGAAATTTAACGGCGGCGCGACGCGTCGGACAGGTACTATCGATCGGATTTTTCATTCGCGGCTATAAGCATTCCGCGTTAAAACATTTATCGGAATCGATTATGCATATGTGTAACACATGACGACGGTCGAGATGTACGGAGGACGCTGCGCACCGCTACACAGCGCCTTCGTTAATGCTAATGCTGAACAATGTCTAGTGTCTACTCCTGCGTCATTGACTCAGATACCAGATGTGCACGTGTACTTCATCGTGCATGCGTTACCGCCAGCTTCAAAGGGCCACCATGTTTATGCGCGATGATGCGGCTGCAGCGACGCGTCCTTCGGTCATGTTTCGCTCTTCCGAGAAATTGACGCGATGTCGCTTCCGGCAAGCTGATAGCCCGAACGGGAGAAATTGAAATCATAACAATATCAGAAATCGCGATCAACCATCCGCGCGTATATCAGTCAGACGTCTGATTTTGCGCGAGCAAATCAGATCAGGTTTGATTTCAAGCGTTCAGAAGCGAGTCTCTTCTCCTGACAGTCGAGAGAGCAAGGCGACTATATTCTCTGACATTTGTTCGCAAGATGATGCGACATGTGTGACTTGTCACGTCTGGCGTACTTATGTGCAGCCAAGGTTCGTCCGGCGCATAAAGCTGCAGGAGAAACGCTGGAGAAACTTGAAATATATTCTGATGTATTATTTATCTTTCGCTCTGTCTCTCCTTCTCTCTCTCTCTCTCTCTCTCTCTCTCTCTCTCTCTCTCTCTCTCTCGGAAGCGGCATCGCCCGTTCGCGTTTACCTAAGAATAACGATCCTCCTTCGGAGAATCGACGGAGCACGCTATCGAAATGCAGGATAGGAGGGAAGACCCTCTCCTGGGACTTCAATTCGCTTCGTTTTGATCTGATTTCGTTTGAACTCCCGCTGAAAATAAACAACTCCAAACAGTCGAGCCATTCCATTAGCTGTGACTGGCTTTGAAGCCGAAATCAAATGTGAGAGTAAATGATCGAGATATCGCGCTTGATCCAGATGCATTCGGGAAAGGTGGCAAAGCAAAAGCGCCAAGGAATTGGCAAGCGCGCGTCCACTCGTCGCGTTTGATATGATTTCGAAGACAAATCGTTGAAAACAATCGGTGGATAACGCGCGCGCGCGCGCGCGCTTACCTAGGCTCGATTTGTTAAAAAATCGACACTCGTACACGTGTGTGGTGAATGTGAAGCAATTATCGGCACAGGTGCTCGTATTTCTCGCGATCCCACGAGAGGGAATCCCCGTAAATTCCCGTTGAGTCGCTTTCAATCTTGCGCGCGTGCTAATCGTATGCATACACATATATATCGTAGAAATATCGTATAACAACGGAAATTGCTGTTGCGCGTTGCAGGAAACATGGTGCAGACGATGGTGGCACATCTCTCAAAGGAGCCTCTCCCTATCGGCCAGTTCCTACTCGCCGACGTTAAATCCGTTTCTGATGAAGCAACTGAAAGAGCCTAAAGCCACGGAAAAGACAGCAAAGAATACCGTGAAGGCCACGTCGGCGGAAAACCTGGCGGAATCAGCCGGTGAGTCGACGCAGGAACTCTTCCATTCTAAAAAATGCAAAGCTACGGCGAAAGGAGCGAGCAGGATGCATACACGTGTATATATATATATATATATATATATTACATCATATTTATTACACATTTGGTACACATTCACAAATTACATCGGTCACGTTCGCGTGCGCTTCGTGAATCCTTCGTGCATCACATGTGACTCAGCTACGCTGAGAATCCTCCATACCGTGACTTCGTAAAACTCACGCTTTATCGATCGGCTTATCACCCGCTCTGAAATATGACTCGCATGGATTTTATCCATCTGCAACGGACTTAATCGAGATTAATGGTACTTAATGTGCCCAAAATTAAGTTATCCGGATTATCAACGTCTTCTCGCCGATACTCGCCTTTGCCGCGCGCGCGTGCAAGGGAGAGAGAGAGAGAGAGAGAGAGAGAGAGGGAGGGAGAGAAAACTCCATATCTCGAAAAACAAACCCTCCCGTGTTCGCGGTTTGACGGTAAATAATTTTTTCATCGCTGAATACGCCGCTCGTGCGTGTGAACGCACGATCGTCGTATGCTGCAGTGACGTCTCGATAAATCTTGCGATGTCTGTATGTGCGTACATTAGTGTGATTCATTATTAAGGTATCAATTACGTCATCTCCTTTGGCAATCCTCGGCTGTCCGATCGTTCGTCGAAGAAATAAATATATCAATTGGAGGGGCCGTTCTCTCAGGATGTTTGCGCGTATTCGTTCTGGCCCAGCTCGATCCCATTGAGGCTATCCTCGAGGACCTCAAACTCCTCGAACTCCATCTTGCCGAAATCATTGCCGGGCTTCCAGTCGCTGGTATTCACTTCCCATCTCGTGAGCGCGCTCGCTGCGAATCTGCTCGGATAATTGGATCTCGACTCGTCGTCCAAGTTGCCGAGCTTAAAGTCCGCCTTGAAAGTCCTCAGCTCCTTCGGGTCTTCTTTCTTCGGCTCCAGTCCAATCACCACCGGCGGCTCCCGCTTCACCTGCTCGGTCTGGCCGATCCCCTCGTTCCGCCGTTCCTCCTCGTCGTCCTGTTGCTGCCGTTCGATCGTTGTGATCTCGATGCTCGGCGTCTCCACGATCGTGCATTGGCGGAGATCGCCGGTGCCGCGGTCGCGGTCACGACGCGGCGGCAACGACCTGCCCTCCACGAATCTGCCGGTCAACTCGAGCCTGCTGTCGCACGAGTTGCTCTTCACCAGCTTGAACTTCACGTAGTCGCTCGAGCGGTCGGTCCGCTTGAAGCCGTTGCCGATCAGCGGCGAGATGAGCGGCCCGTTGTGCGTATTCACCACCTTGCCGCCGTAGTACGTCACCGAGGTGCCGCACTCGCGGATCTTCCTCAGCACGTCCTGCGACACGTAGTGACCCGGGCCGCTCGTGTCCGCGCCGTCGTCCTCGTGGCAGTTGACGTCCTCGTCGTCGGAGGACGTGCAGTGAGCCGCGCTGCCGCCGTCGGTATCGGGATAATCGCTCGACACCCCGGAACTCACGCTACCAGAGTCCCAGTTCTGATGATGATGATGATGATGATGGTGGTGATGATGATGATGATGGTGGTAACGACCGACCTTGTTCTTGGAGCAGTTAGAGCAGTCGCTCGGTGACGTGTTGCCGCTTCTGGCCTCGAAGCTCTGCGCGAGAATCCTCGTCTTCGACTCCCCTCGCGGGCTGCCGGACTCCTCCTTGCTGATGGAGGCGCTCGACGACGTGGACTTGGTCTCGAAGAGTCTCGTGAGATCCTTCGCCCTGCTGGAGCACCTGGATCTGGACATAACGCGTGCTTTCGCTCAAACTCGCTCAAAACGGGAAGGGGAACATCGTGTGGCTTACATCGGCGGTCTCGACAAGCGCAAGCAAATGCTTCGTTTTCGCTCGGTACTTCGCTCGGTAACTTTAATGCGCCCCCGGATACGTTATTATTCTCTCAGTCGCGCGTAATCGAATTCGCGGACTTCTCAATGCACGGCAGTGCCGACGGAAACTCTGCGGCAATTTGTAATTCCATTAAAATCGAGACTCTTCCGGAGCGCCGTTGCTGCGCGTTGCGTTCGCCCACGACGACGGCGATTAGGCCTGAGAGCAGCACGCTCGTCGCCGCTTGTCGTCGTCGTCGTCGTCGAAACGCTCGCCCATGTCCACGCAGTGGACCAATAATAAAAGCCGCACCATCGACGACTGCGACGACGACGACGTCGACGTGACGGCTCGATATCTCACATACGCTACCTGGATTCCTCGCGCGCCTTGTCGGACATATCGTCGTATCGGCCGTCGTCGATGCTCGTCAGATCCTTCATGCTGAGGCACCTCCTGCTCTTGCAGTCTCTCGAGAATTCCGCGTCGGACGTGCTCTTCTTCTTCAGGGTGTTCTCGAACATGCGTCTCACGTTTCGCACGGTATCCGGGTCCGGCAGTTCTTCATCGATCAGCTCGCGATTCACCCTGATCGGGTGGTAGAAGAAGTGCTTCCTGATGACCGACTTGTTGGGACTTTTAACAGCGCCGTCGCCGGCCGCTCGTTCGCCGCTCCTCTCGGCTTTCTTCTGGATCGCGCCGGCGATCTTGCAGGACGACGGCTCGGTTCTGGCCAACGGCGACGACGACGACTTACGCTCCACCGGCTCGGCGCGCACCGGCTCGATGATTACGACGTTGTTGTCCATCAGCAGCTCTTGGAACGAGTACTCGCGCAGGTACTGCATCAGCCCGTCGTAGGTGACGTCGCCGCGGCCGGTGTTGAACATGTTCTTGCTGAACATGTGCGACTTGACGATCTTGTAGCGCACGTGATCGAACTCCGGTCCGTCGTCCTGGCACTCTATCGAGTCCACGCAGCTCCTCGACCTGGTGAGATTGGTGTGCGGCTTTTTGCCGTCGCCCATGCTGGCCATGTCGGCCGGCGCGCTGGAACTGTCTCCCGCGTTCCTGGCCGACCGATCGTCCTCGGCGGCGCCATCGTCCATCGATCTCCTGCGAGAGTCACTGCCAGACTCGGAGCCGAGGCCGAGGTCGGAACTCTCTGACCTCGCCTCGAAACCCAGGCTCCCCTTTACGACGCTGCACGCCTTGCCAAGGATATTGGACGTCTCCTTTACTATCCTCTCGAATCTACCCTCGTTCTGCTTATTCCGCTCCGTCTCCCTCTCCGTGGTTTTCCGCTCGAAAAAACTCCTCGCGTCCTCCGGCGTCGTCACCTCGGCCGCATTTCCCGCCGTCGCGGCGTTCTGCGAAATTAGTAGTCGCTGTGTTTCGGCTTAATACGCCCCGTAATCCCGCCTCTCTCGGCTGTGAAAGTGTTTTGCCGTCCGCGGCAACGACGGAAAACAGTAGGAAAAAACGCTAAATCGACAATTGGCAGCGCGACGCACGAGCGATGCAGCCACGAGCCGGCGTGTCTAAATTGCACGGCGAGAAGCGAGACAGTGTAAATTATTTAATCGCACGCGTGTGCGAGTTCGGCGCGAGAGAGAGAGAGAGAGAGAGAGAGAGAGAGAGAGAGAGAGAGAGAGATTGAGAAGTTAAAGTTGCAACGCACGACGCTGCGACGAGAACATTCAGCATTACACGGCGCTCGTGCGGGGAATTCGAAATCGACCGTTTCAGCTGTGAAAGCAGCTTCCCAATCTCGAAAACAACCCTCCGCGAGAATATCGTTCATGTCTCCTTAGCCGCGGCGAGGCTGCGCTTTTGTAATTGTCACTAGCGCGGAGGGATCGCGAGAAGAAGAAGAAAAAGAAGCAACGCCGCGAGCAATGTCTAGAAATGAAGAAGCTTGCGAGAAAAGCCGTTTTTAGTCTAGTTTTTTGGGAAAGCTCACCTCCGCATTTTTCCCGTGAATGTTGCCCGTCTTGCTCAACGTGGAGACGTCGACGCGCTCGTTCGCGCCCTTTGTCCGCTCCAGCTCCTGCGGCTGCTTGTACTTTGGCACGTCCTCGACGACGGCATCGATCTCCACGACCGAGCGCCGATGTCGCCTCTTGGTGACGTCGTTGTCGACGACCTTGAGAATCTGCGGTCTTCTCGACATCTCGTCGTGCTCCTCGCTGTCCGAGATCCAAATCGACTTGTAGTCCTCTACCTCCTCGAGCTTGCGATCCTCCTCGCACGGAGGACTTATAAGACTCTCGACATCGGCTTTGTATCGCTCCCGCTTGAACTTGGACGAGGACGACGACGTGGAAGAGGATGAGGAGGGAGCGCGCTGATCCGCGAACTTGTTTGCCGAGTTAATATCCGAGTCTTCGTTCAGATCGTTCAGACCGAAACTTCCTTCAGATTCGCGACGGTGTCCCGCCGCTGAGTCGAGGTCCTCGTGAATCTTCCGCCCGGGATCGTCGCCCTCGCCCTCGCCCTCGCCCTCGCTCTCGCCGTCGTCGTCGTCGTCGTCGTCGTCGGCTCGCGCGGCGGTATTGCTTTTTTTGACGGCGCTCTTCTCTTCGTCCGCGACGCTCGTGGAGGGCGAATCCTGCTCGGCGCTGCTCGGCTCGCGGTACTCGAGGACTCTCAAGTCTCGCGAGTCCCGCCGCTCGAAATTACCGTCCGCCGAGTCGTCCTCGTCGTATTCCAGCCGCACGTTGGAGAGCGGCAGTAAATTCAGCACGTCGAAGTACTCCAGCTCGCCGTCATCCTCGAAGAGGATGCTGTCTAAACTGCGGTGCTCCTTGCGCTTGCGCTTCACCTAAGCGAGAGGGTGATTTCCTCTGTAAGAGCGTTCTCCGGTCTGGATTTTTATCGAGGCAACTGGTCTTTTCATTTCCGCCGAGCGCGCGAGAAATGCTCCCGCGCATAATAATTCATGCGATGACATTCGGGATCGTCGATTTTTTAAGTGCCGCCACTCTCAAGAGCCACTTTTTACATCGTCGAAGGCTGACTCCGCGCGAACGAACCGAATATTAATGCACGCCGCGATCTCTCAATGCGACTCAACAATTCTTTTCGAAAAAAAATTCGTCCCGTGACGAATATAATCGTGATTGATAGTCGGACTCTCGGTTTCGAGTCCCCGCCACTCATAGAGTGATGTTGTCTCACTGCAGAAATGACAGAGAATGAATCCGCGTCTGTTGTCAGTTGAATTCTAATTACGCCGAGGCTAAAGATAACAACGATATTGGCGAACTTGCTGGCTGAAGCATAGCGATCCCTATCGTTTTAATTAACGTCGGCAACAAACTTCTTAATCTCGCCGCTGCATCGGCGAGACGTTTGAGGCGCAGGCATGGACCTCAAAAGCGATACATCACTGCGCCGAGTGAGGTTTAATCAAATTAACAATTACGCTCGGGAATTTCCCTTTATATAGCGCGATTCTCACTTGACACGTCGCTCCGTCGTGGACCGAGTTTCCTCGTGATTCTAAAGCAAGTCACTGTGGACTCTGATCGTGTAATCGAGGGCAGAGCGAATAATCATCGACGATCTTCGTCCTCGAGGACGAGAGATGTGCGATTTCCTCTTGCCGAGTCGCGATGCGATATGCGACTGAATTTTCATCGTATTTGCAGAAGCAAAAATGCACTTGAAAATTACTTAAAAAATATGTTATCGAAAATCGAGCGATATAGTACTTATAAATTACGATGCGATGCAGAAAGAACCTCCGCAAAAGGGTCGATTTTTTGCCCGTTTTTCGGTCCTCGATTTTGGAATCGGATTTTATGCCAAAAGATAGTTCACGATGAGACATTAATTACAGAAAAGTCGAGCATACGATTCGTTTCAAAGATGTCAAAGAGGGTCAAAGTGGTCACTACCTACTAAGAAAGTATGACACTAATAACGCTTTATCGCACGAATTTTTGCAAAACTCGGTATCTATGGGTTCTTTGAGTTGCTGATTATGAATCCGGTGTCAGATTTTAAAAATTCAAAATGGCAGGTGCAACATGGCGAACACACATAGTGAAACAATTATTTCTTCTTTTATTAGAACTGTTATGTTGTGGTTTTTTTTGGTTAGCTGATTGCGAATTTTCTATTAGGTTTTCCAAAGTAATTTTTTCAACGACAATTTTTGAGTGGAGTGGAAGTATTTTTTTTTTTATTGTTTTTTCATAAAAAAATATCAAATTCAAATTGATGTGTTACATGACGCATAATAAAGGATAACGTGATAGTTTTATTTTGTAGTGAATTATGGGTTAAGTAGAGCATAAGTAAAGTTCATAAGATGTATAATTCTAGACACAAACGTAAGTCTTTATTCGAGCGGTGGATATGGATACATCGGGAGTTGCGCGGACCGACCGTAAACCTGGCTTCGACCAGGACGAGCTGCTTATTCTTCGAGAGCTGAATTCGAACTGTCCCGGCTGCGAGTCTTTCGAGCTCGCCAGGGCTTTCCCAGGGCTCGTTATCAGAGCTTAAAAAAGATCCGCCATCTAGATAAAGTGGCTGTCGGTATCTCTGAATTTGTTATATTTAGAAGCTTATCTCGCCTTCATTAGCTGGATAACTTTTTCATCTTGCCTTCACTGGATGGATAACATTTTTATCTGGCCTTTCTTGGCTGGATAACTTTTTCATCTTGCCTACATCGAAGGTAAATGTAAATCTGATAGAAAATTCGCAATCAACTAGCCGAAACAACCACAACATAACAGTTCTAATAAAAGTAAATAATTATTTCACTATCTGTGTCCGCTATATTACATCCGCCATCTTGAATTTTTTTAAATCTGACATCGAATTCGTAATGAGCGACACAAAGAACCCATAGATACCACCAAATTTCGCAAAAATTCATGCGATGAAACGTTATTAGTGTCAAACTTCCTTAGTAGGTAGTGACCACTTTGATCCTCTGTATCTCTGAAACCAATCGTATGCTCAATGTAAAACTTTTATATGATTAATGTCTTACCATGAGCTATTATTTCGCATAAAATTTAATTTAAAAATCAGGGACTGAAAAACGAGCACTTTTTGCGGAAGTTCTTTATAAATCGCGCATCCCTGACGGAGGAGAAGAGATTTCACCTGCGTGTATATGCAATCGATGCTGCGATTGCCTTCGATGGGCCAATTGTCCTCGACGATGTCGACCAGGCCGCTCACGGTGTCCAAGTTTTGCACACTGCGATACCGCCTCGGCGGATCCGGCCAGTCGAGGATGTTCAACCTGTCGGGATCAGCGCGACTCCCTCGGCTGCAGGGCAGCGGATCTGGAAGAGACACGAGACCCGACGGGATCGAGTGAAGGCCGCACGTCGATCGCGAGTGGTAGGACCTCGCCTCGTTGAACCTCTCGTAAGAGTCCGTGAGGTGCTGCTGACTCTTGGAGAGTCTGGAATGAGGTGCGAAGTCTCTTTTGACTGATCGCTCACGTGGAGTAAAGCTTGCGCTCGTGGCTGCTTTAGACCACGACAAGGATGGAGGGGTATCATCTGCAAGTCCAACAAGTCCCATAATTCGCGTCAACTCATCGGGTCAACGTGTTACACGGTGATATCGAGCGACTAGAGGAAGCGATTAAAGGCTGCGACTGTTGATCGCGAAGGAGCGAGCGACTGGAAAATCACTTGTGAACGATCACGCGATCAATCTACCTCGCGTGAAAAAGACTCTCTCACTTTGTGCACTCGGTATCAATTATTCGAAGAGTAACCGCTCTCCAAAGACGACCCGTTCTGCACCGCGACGAGAGACCGCTGGATCAATTTCGTTGAAAGCACGTTATTTTTATTTCTCACGGTGACGTGAAATTCTTCCCGCCGTCTCTCGGGCTTATTTCATCGCGAGGTCCAGGCCGTTACTTTGATGTTCCACGAGTGTCTCGCGAAAGCCGATCTGGAATACAGCGGTCGCTTTTCCTTTATTCTTTTGTCGACGGTGGTCGTGTATCGAATTAGATTGCTTCCGAATAGGAGGACAAACAGATGACAAAAACGGCAAACTTGTCTCGTCTGTCGCGGCTTACCGTCCAGTTTAATTTCGCAACGTTGATATCCGCGTGGGAGTTTTATTCCAGCAACATTTTTCCGAGTCTTATATTACGAAGGGAGGGCAGAAGAAAGAAAAGAAGAAGAAGAAGAAGAAGAAGAAGTCTCAAGGAAAAGTCGTCGCGGCGCTTCGTTAATAATCCTCGTCGCGCTCATCGAGCGTCAGTCAAGTTTATTCTTCTCGAACTTGGCCATTAGTCGCAATAATGATAATCTATCTAGTCGCCGCGAGCGACTAACGCGAAATTTACGGCCGAAGGATCAAATTCGCGGGGAAACTTAACGACCGTCGTAATCGCCGATTGTCGACGAGCGACGGTTTCTTATTATCTCGACGAGATTATCACCGGCAGACACGCGTTTATTGAGAACCAGGTATTGTATATCGCGCGAGATATATATTATAAAACGCGGAGAGGTGTCTCTCTCACGGTGTCTCGGTCCTCAATTGTGAAACGAGATCTCTCGGACGCTCTTTGCGAACTTTGTCTCCCTCCCTTCCTCCTCTCTCTCTCTCTCTCTCTCTCTCTCTCTCTTCAGCAATTAATTAATGTATGACCCACTTCCGCGAATTATTGCGATACGTGAGCCCGGTCCGAATCGAACGAGAGAGGGACGAGCGCGAGGCGAACTCTCGTCCGTCCTGCTCGTTTTTCCCCTGGCGGCGGACTGTTAATTAAAGCACATTGTGCCACGGGAAGTGAGCGCGAGCCGAGACTCGCGATTTCGTCGTATCCGACGGGGACAGCCCCCCCCCCCCCCGACTACTCACCTGTCCTTGAGAGAATTCCGATCGATCAGCTTGGCCCTCGGTATCAACTGATGCCTCCTCGGCAGATCGAAGGTCGACTGACCCAGCCGGAAGTGGCGGGCCTCTCGCTCCTGCCGCGACTCGTCCTCCGATATCACCGCGAGGCTCCGCGTGCGCTTCAGCAGCTTCCTGCGATCCTGCGTCGACTGCGCCGACTGCGACTCGTAGCGGCTGCTGGCCTCCCTGCGATTGAGATGGTGCGTGCAACATACGTCGAAAAACATGTTGTTGGGAACGCGCGGATCATTAATAGAAGCGTGCACGCCGCGCAGGTGGCATCGCCACGCGACAAAGAAACTACAAAGAAAGCTACAAAGAAACGCGCGTCGCGCTTAGAGCTGATTAGAGCGGGCTGTATCAGCCAACTCGTGCGCGCTTTCACCCGACTCGCGGATATCATCCTCATGATGATGATGAGAGCAAAGGTAAAGTCGCAGCCACGGCGCGCGATCGCCGATGTATATTATTAACCCTTTCACTAATACACACCGAAAACAACACGCCGTAGCAAGATCTCCTGTAAGATCCGAAGCACGCCGCGGCGCGGCGCGCGGGCTTTGAATCTAAATTTCAAGCAGCTACTTCGAAGCTAAAGGTAATTTCAATTTAAAGCAGTCAATTTAAAAGCTGCCTTTGAGATCAAAAGCCGCTACCGTATTTCAGAAGAAAATCCGGATGGCGATTCTCTCTCTCTCTCTCTCTCTCTCTCTCGTTACGGCGCTCTCGGGGTATAATAATCCTCAAGCTCGAAGGGTGGGAATGGCTAATAAACTCGCTAGAATGTGGTCCTGCGCTGTGAGCCTACGTCATAAAGCGGTGTATAGCTGCGTTAATTGCCGTAAGTGGCCGCGCTGAGACGCAGTCTCGTTCGTTAACGCGTGGATATATCGATCGCGTGTTCGTCCGTTGCCGCGATCTCACGCGCGACTCGACGCGATGGAAAATTACTCGAAAGAAAGGCGAGGCGCGACGAAATCGCGCACAAACGCGGAAAAACTCGGGTGCGACGCGAGAGTCTGGAGGAAAGCGCACAATGGCACAATGGTGGGCGACGAGACGCTCTTGGAGTTTCTCCCTCGACGAGCCGAATGAACTTGCTCGTCTTATAAAGAAGTGTGTTGTGTCAGATGCCGCGTCGCTCACGCGAGCGACGCGGCATCGAGTTCTTAAAACGAGATTTACCACGAGACGGCCAGCTTTATCCCGCACTTAGAACGAAATTATTGCGTTTTTATCGCGGGGCACCCCCCTCCCCGAGTGCCTCCGCTCGCGCCGATAACCGTCGTTATCATTTTCCTCGCGCGGGGGCCACCGTGATTTACGCGCGCGCCGGATACGCTCGTGATAGTCGTTAATTGTAATCTTGTAATTACATCATTGACGACGCGATACGTACTTGCGCGGCGTGTCCCTCCCCCATTTCGCGTTTTCTCGCTCGATGAAAGAGGGAAAAGGGATTGTTTGCGATCAGCCTCAGTTGAAAGTCCGTGTGAGACCGCATTTATTTTTCCACATTGCCTCGCGGACCCTTAACAGGTAGAATGAAAAGCCCCGCGAGTGTGCGTCGCGCACGTAAGTCAGCGTTTTTAGCGCTCTCGAGCTCACGGAATTAAATCGCTCGCTTCGCTCTGATTTACAATTCCTATTCCGCGAGTTTTTCGTCGGAAAAACCTCACGGTCGTTTGCATGCGGAGGCGAGGCCGCGTTATCGTGTCGCGTGCGTTTCTTGTCCGACAGTTTATATATTTATGGTACTCCCAGTTTGCGGCCCGATCGGTCGAATCGTGAAAATAATGTTGGGTGTGCAAATTAATTAAAGGCATTGATTACTTGATCGACTCAAAACCATTCTGTTTCTACGGATATGGAATTCGGCAACTGCCCGAAAGATGACGTAAAGACGCTCGAAATTTTGTGGTTTCTTCTCTGTTGTGTTAATTGAAGATTGAACGACACGCTTCGCCGTAAGTAAATTTTGACTTTCCCGAAAGAAAAAGAACACCGAATTAATATGCATATCTAATGTGGAAAAGAATATTCCCGAGAAAAAGTTATCTATCATGTCATCAAAAAAGAAAGAAAAAGAACGAGCAAAAGCAATTGACGAGAGGAAAGAAAACAAATTTAGTATTGCCGGCAAATTGCATTTTCTGTTGACTAGTTATGCAAAGCTTGTTCGATACAAAGACGAGCGAATCGTTACGCCTAATTTGCTTACCTAACGCTGACTGCTGGGGTATATTCACAAAAAGGATGTTACTTATGTTACGTAATCAGCGGAATATCCTTTCGATCGATAGCGACGGTAAAGACTCACTTGTCGTTTCGACTTATTGCGCGCTGCTGCAACTCGCGTGAATACCAAAAAAATACCGGAGGTTGCAACTGACGTGTAATTACCTCGTTACTTTGATCCACTGTGTGCACGCGTCGACAAGCTACTTAATTGACGCTCACAAAGAATGGAGAGAGAGAGAGAGAGAGAGAGAGAGAGAGAGAGAGAGAGAGAGAGAGAGAGAGAGAGAAAGACAAGGGAGGAGGACGCACCGGCAAAATGCAGGAATTCGCGAATATCGCGTGCAAAGATTTTCAGGCGGAAGCTAGTCGACGCGAAGCGACGTGACACAAAGAACGGGGCTGAAATCGAAACGAGCACACGCGTCTATTTTTCTTTCGCTCCCTCGTTAAATTGCAAATTTCGGCCGGATGCGAATAAATTCGATGGATGATTTATCGGGTGCCAGCGCGGCGCGCGAATATCGCACGCGCCTCATCTTTTTCCGCTCCAACAGCCGCGAGCGCAGTGAAAACGGACGTGTCCTTTCGGCCGACTGGCCGTCTTAACGAACATGAATCCTTGAAGGCGAAACGCAAACGGCGTATCGTCGTCTCATTGTGTTCACCTGTGAGCACGACGGCTGGTTACGTAAGGTTATCACGAGTTATCTCGGCTCGAAAACTCCACACGCTCGTTTTCGACGCGTGTGCGTGAGCACGACGGCGCGTTCTCAGGCGGCCTGTTTCAGTTTCCTCTCGACGGAAACAACAGCTTGCGCCGCCGCCGCTTCTTCCAAAGTCCGGCCCTTTTTTCATTAATAACTTCGCCGCGCGGGCGCGCTTCGACGAGACGCTTCGTCAGGATGGAATTTCCTAACAGCACGGGATTCCTCTTAACAATTCAACAGTAAGACGGATCGGCTGTAAGATCTCCGTGACATTTATGATTAATGACCGCCTTGACGCGCAGCGATTTAATCATGCGCTCTGAAAGCGGCCGCGTGTTTCCCTCGTTTCGCACATTTTTATGATCCTTCAACGGAGGATGATCGATAGGGACGATCGACGCGCGCGACAGCGCACGCTCGGCCAACGAGCTTGTCATTTAGTTGTACCAGCCTAATTATTCGCGATCTCTCGCGAGCGCTCGCAGAGCCGAGACCGCGCCGGTCGCGAAAAAGCGACGGGAGGAACTCCGGCTGACCCGATTTCAATCGTCGGGCAATTCATATTCAACTGTACTGACCTGAATTTTTCTCTCTCCTCTCTGTCTATTTTTATACAAAGCGCGGAAACGAGAAAGCTCCAGCTGAGCAATCAAATTATCGAGCGTCATTCAATATTCACGAATCATTCAAGCACAGCTCAATACAGCTCGAGCAGAAACGAATTTTTTGAAGATTGCCAACTTTTAGGAAGTTCCGTCCATTATCGAGATCGTGAAGTTACTTGCGATACGGAAGAAACACGCGCGACGACTTGATGCCTGAAGAGCTCAAGAGCAGCCTTGGCCTTTATCTCTGGTTATGAATATAAATGATCTTCATCTGCATGTTAAACTGAGGAAAATGTTATTTTTACAAAATTATCAAATATGACGTTCACAGACAATTTAGTCTACATTGAAATGCTCGTTTTTACGACTGCGTCAGGATTAATTGTCCTGTAAACAGGACAAAGCGCAACAAAAAAAGAGTTGTTCCATCGTTATTTCATCGTATCCATTTATCCATTCTGTAACCATTTAAGCGCAATACAGCTCAAGAATAAACCTCTTCCACCGCGTTAGATCGTCGAAAAAATCGAGAAAAGAAGCAAACAGCCCAAGTACTTTGACCGATACTCGCTTTGCCGGGGCGAACTAAATTTGTCTTTGACGCAGGGCCTCAAGGGCGAAACAATATCCCGCATGTACGATGCGCTCGCTTTGTCGAAGTTTCGGGACGGTATGTATATTCCTGGCGTGTGAAGTATATCGGAGAAGATGAAGAATCGAAACCGTCTCTCGTGTCGCGTGCGGTTCGACATCGACACCTTACATCTCGATGCGTCTTCGTTGGTATCGCGCTGCGCTTGTCCCTCCTCTTTAACCCCGACCGTGTCGCAGTGCGGCGCAGCGGCGGTAGAATGAAAAATCAACCCCGATTTCCGCTTGATAAACGGACACCGATGGTGCGATATACCTTCTCATTCATTCAGGCACGCCGCACAAAGAGCAATGTGCCTTGTGCGGCGCGAGTGAGACGCGACAGGAATATCCTAAGCGCGCGGACCGGAAGAAGTTCCGCAACGTGAACAGTCGATGGCTAACATCCGACGAACGACGACGACGATGTCGGTTGTCTCCTAGGAAACTTCACGGGTCGATACGCATGATCCTTGCTCGTAAACAGCGGCATTTGAGCGAAATGAATTAGTTAAATCTTTAAGAGACTTACGTCGCTTTTCTCCCTCTCTCTTTCTCCGTCTCATTCTCTCTGTCTCTCCTCAGTCTTTTTCCGGTGTAAGAGAATTCAGTAAAATCCGAGAGATTACACATGACTTACAATACGGCATTGATTTTGCAATTTCCGTAAATTATTCCGTGCCGCGAGTGAGAGGGAGAGAGAGAGAGAGAGAGAGAGAGAGAGAGAGAGAGAGAGAGAGAGAGAGAGAGAGAGCATTAGTATCAACACGCTAGATGAAATTGAGTGCACGCTAGAAGATTGAGACACATAATGGCTCGTTGACTGTCGCAGTCGGGCGAAAATAAAATCGCTGTCTCTTCTTGGCACGGTTGTAGGCGCGCAGCGCGTCTTCTCTTTTTTATTATTTGTTGAGCTGCCAGCTTCACACTGGGAGCTCGCTTTAAAATGGAAATATTCCCTCGCTTCAGCGTCGTTGCCTCTAGATTGCGAACTTTTTGAAAAGCCAGCGAAAGCGGAAGAGACGGCAACTGATTACACCGTAGGTGAAGAAGAAATAAATCTAAATTGCCAAGGTGTTCGCGAAAGAAAGCAGCACTCGCTCGCGCGAAAATTCTTCTTGCTCGTCCTTGCTCGAAGTATAAGGAACAACGCAACCTCGATCCTCAACGACTCGTATCTTTCGAGCCTCGCTGGTGAAAAAACGATTACGCAACTTTGCGCGTCCCGAATGCAGGCAACGAGCCCGCCAGCATGACTAATAACTCCCCGCCTAATTCATTACGATAAAGAGCGAAGTTAGGTAAGCTGACCTAATTAAAACCGACAGACGCGCGCGCGCGATGCGGGGTCTTCTCTTTCCGTTAATGACCCGCTGGCTTCCGCGGAACGGAAACGACGTCGGGATATAACCGCGCGATCACCGTGATATCCGATTAAAAATGAACGAGTTACCGTTGGAAAATTCGAGTAAGAAACATCGAGTTTGCAGCACAATCTTCACGTTCTCCTTTACGAGCGCTACGAGAGAGAGAGAGAGAGAGAGAGAGAGAGAGAGAGAGAGAGAGAGAGAGAGACGAGAGAGAGAGAGAGAGAGAGAGAGAGAGAGAGAGAGAGAGAGAGAGAGAGAGAGAAGAGAGAGAGAGAGAAAAAGAAGAGGGAGAAGAGAGAGAGAGAGAGAGAGAGAGAGAGAGAGAGAGAGAGAGAGAGGAGAGAGGAGAGAGGAGGAGAGAGAGAGAGAGAAAAAAAAAAAAAGAGAGAGAGAGAGAGAGAGAGAAGAGAGAGAGAGAGAGGAGAGGAGAGAGAGAGAGAGGAGAGAGAGAGAGAGAGAGAGAGAGAGAGAGAGAGAACGACGAGACAACGAGACGTCGTTGCCGCTTGACACGTTTGTCGCGGGGGCGTACGAGGTACGTCGGGGTGCATGCGATGTAACATTAGATAAATTAATCCAGATAACTCACGGATTTCCAAAAGACCCTTAAGCAGCTGACGCAGCAGGAGCGGCGACGATGGAGAGACGCGAGCTAGCACCGCGATTCCGACCGCGATAACGACTTTTATTGTTCCACGGACGTGTCGAATTGACAAAGGAGGCAGGTCTTCTATCTCTCACACTCTCTCTCTCTCTCTCTCTCTCTCTCTTTCTCTCTCTCTCTCTGTCTATCTCTCTCTGTCCTCTGAGAGAAAGGGAGGATCAATTGCGGAGGGTAAACTCTCGAAGCAAGATCAACCTGATGACCGTCGACGACGAAGGGAGGAAGGCAGTGGCGAGGAAAATGAAGCAGGACTGCTCGCCAGCCACACACGATCGCACGAAGCAGCGGACGTGAAGTTTCGGTACTCGCTGGACCGGATCGAGAGAGCGAAGATGCTGCTGTCGATCCGGACGGCCGTCGGCTCTCCTCGCTTTCTCGTTTGCGCGCCGACTGTCGAGTATTGTTGTACCTACGATCGCCCGGTCGCCACCGTGCACCTGTGCTGCCGTCACCATGTACCTGTCCCCGCGCTGCGCGAGGTGGGAGTACTCGGACGTTACTTTAGGCGAAACGACGACGACGACGACGACGTCATCGGAAATACGGCCATGTTATGAAAGCAATCACATGGCTGGAGCCGCGCTGGAGTCGGAAGGAAGGAAGGAACCTCCCGAGTGAGCGAGCGCTACGAGAGAGTTACGTAATAAATTATGGGGATTTCGGAAGTCTGTCGTGCGGGGGGAAATTACAATAAGAATATACCCCTTCGAGAGATCGCGCCTGAGATCCAGCAGCGTGAAGGACTCTCTCTCTCTCTCTCTCTTCTTGCGTCTCGCGTCGTTTTTATTATTATTCCTGTTATTTTCATTATTCGTCAAACGCAATGAAAGCCGTTTCGTAAGATTCGCCAAACGCGTCTCGCCGCGTTTTCAATTATTTGCCCGATCGTTCTCGTTAATTCATTCTGCGGCCGAACGTATAACACAGTGACGAATTACACCGCTGGGAATATCAACTCTGAGACAAACATTATTATTCCCAGCATGACGGATGGATGACGCATGCGAGACGCCTAACTGTCACGTGGAAGGTTATCCGACAGTCTCGAAGGACTAAACAACTTACATTATGTAGGAGGAGCGGGGGTCAGATGCCAACGACCGTGTGCCATATTCGGTCGGATTTGACAAGGACCTGCTTGCCTTGGTCGTAATTACGCGATGAACACCGCCGTTGAATTATCGAGCGGCACGCGCGATTTCATCCGCGATCGCATCAGACATTCTCGCGCTTCTTCGTATCGCGAGGAGCCGCGATCACCCGCGATCACCCGCGTCTGAAACCCCACGTCTGAAGATCGGAAACGTACAAAAATCTTACTTTCGCACGCACGAAAGACGGAACTATCCTTCCCCGATAAACGTCGCGACTTTATCGCCGCTGTTCGAAATCGCCGGGACATTCCTCGGTGATTCGCTCCAACACGCCGAGGCGGATCTTTGCCTCTCGAGTGAAGAGCGCGCTAAGTAATCCTTGAAAATCGCAGAGCACGGAATTTCAAGCAGCGAGAGAGGTGAGGAGAGAGAGAGAGAGAGAGAGAAAGATGAGACGAGGAAGATACTCTATCTCGCGAGTTCGCGCGCAAACGTTATCCTTCGAGAGTATCGCCCTTCGTTATTCATCGTCATCCCCGAGGTTACCGTCCGCCTTCCGCATGCGTATCTCGCCTCGCCCGTCTCTTCATGTGAGACTTAAATCCGCGACTTAAACATTGTGTCAAGGCCGCGGCACGTCGAGCAGAACGCCGCCACCGTATCTCGTATCCGGCGCATGATCGAAGGGGACTTTGATATTCCGACGGAGACCTGCGTCAGCGCGTCGACCGTGTTCAGCGCGATTTGGAAAGTCGCTCGGCCGATCGGCGGCCCGAGATTAATTCGAGCGTGATACTGCGAGTACTCCAACAAAGTACCAACGCGCGAGCGGTGGACTCGAAGCTACCTTTGAATATTATCACGCTTCCCCGGCATATCGCGGCCTTATTCCGCTGCGCTTCAAGTTGGCTCGCTCGGGGAGCGATCTCTCGCGAAATATGCGAAATATGCTCTTGTTGTTACGAGGGAAACAACGGCGCGAGCCGTATGAATATCCGCGCGTCTGTTTGAATGTTAAGAACTTGTATTCGCTCGCAAAGACAGACTCCTGCCTCCTGGTTTCGCCACGGGCGCCAGGGAAACTGCAGTTTGATAGTCTACGACGCGCCGCGACGAACGCGGGACTCCCTTGCGACCTGCCAAAGTTATCGTCAATTAGCGCGCCTCCGCCGCGCAGAAGACGCGAGACAATGAAGAAAGTGGCACAAAGGATCGCGAGCGTAATTGTTGCGACGTCAACAATTCCCCGGCTCCTCGGCAAATCCGCCGTGACGCTGCGTCGCCTCAGCGGCATGTTACGGAAGTGGAAGGCAGCTCTGTCGCTCCCCGGCGAAAGTTGCAGATGCGCGAGGTCATCCGTCTCACAGCTAGCCGCGCGCTCGAAATCGCTCGACTCGAAAATCGAATGGAGTCGCGGTTTTAAAGTTCGCGTCGAAATTCGACGCTCACGCGAGCGAAGCGGCGGCGGCGGCGGCGGCGGCGGCTGCAGCGAGACCGAAACGTCTTCATCATATAAGACGCAGAGCGCGGTGAATTCTTCGCGTTCTCATCGCGGTTTTCATCGCGGGAAACGCACGCGAGTTGAATGATCGTCATCGCTCGTGCCGCATCGAGCGTGCTGATAATCTGAAATTAACGAGTCGCGTCGAGCAAGCGTGGGGCTACTCGCGCTCTCGGTGGCGAGCATCTTCTACTCGCAACTTTTTTCTGTTTTTTTTTTTTTCTTTTCTTTTTTTATTTCTTTCGCCCATCGACACTCGTATTTTCATTCTGCGCAAATCGCATTTGCAATTCTATGGAGAAACTGTGGGCAAACAGCGAGAACAGCGCGTCTCGTGTCGGTGGCCAGCATCGGCAAGCGGCACTCGCTCGCTTGCTCGCTCACGTTCGGCGGCGGCGGTGGTGTTCGCGTTTCACGCTTATAATACGAGTCGCACCGCGGGGTGTCCCGCGAAACCGCGGCGGGAGAAGAAAGTGACCGTGGCGGTGCCTGGCCTTGGCCACAAGGCGTCATCTGGCCGCATTCGGCGGCGGAAATACGCGCGCGAGCAGCGGCACTTTCCTTCAACAGCTCGTTACTCGACTTCTTTCCTGGTCTCCCGACGCGCGCGCGCGCGCGCGCGCGTCGGGAGTCTCCCGTTACAGTCTCCGTCGCGCGTTTCTCCGGTGATTTTCTTTTTCGTCGTTTAATCCTTTCACAACCGCGGGGTGACACACGTGTGATATCGCGTGCGCGCTGAAACGGCCAGATACAACACATGATACACGTTTCCCTCCGCGTTTCACTGGATAATACCTCGGCCACACACGCCGTGAAACGCCGACGGGGTGTTTTCGTTGTCGATATTTTTACCTCCAATTGCGAATGCACTCGAGCGAGCTCGAGTCAGTCTCGCAGAGAGAACTCGGGGTCTCTGTAAATACAGGAATGCTGAAGCCGCATCGCGACGCGGAACGGGCAGAAGGTACACGTTCGCGGTTGCTGTCATTAAAGCCGCGAGCGCAAACTTTCGATCGAATTCTCATCAAAGCCGAAGAATCACCGCGCGTCTTTGCCCGCGGCTTTCGTTAACTTCGGCCTAGGTTCCTAGGAGGGAGAGGTTCCAGGAAGATCGATTTTTTTTTTTTTTTTTCTGCGAGACGAGAGGTGCCCCGGATACCAAACGTCCAGAAAAACCCGACTCTTGCGGGCACAGCCGACTTTGGAGGCAACTCGAGTTGCCAAGTTTCGATAGAGAAACTGCGCGCTTTTAATGGCCTGCGAAGTGCAGCAGAATGCACGCGGAAGAGAGATTGTACAGTTGCTACGTTTCTTTGTAATTTACGCAATAAAGGCGATAGATAAAAGGCGAAAGATCTGCTATCTGCGCGGGAATGCAACTGCTCGAATAACAAATACTCGTAATCGCGCGCAGAGTCGTTTCCCCCCTCGTTCTCGCGATCTCTCGTGTGATAGCCGCCGTTATTATTATTAATGCGCTCCGTTAATATCGATTAATTCGTCGCGGAGCCGCATAAACGCGAGTTGCCTCGGGAAATCGCTATCCGATCACTCTCGATTAGGTCCTAACGTAAGAGCGCGAGCCGAGCGGAAAGAAAAAAAAGAAAAGTATTATTCATATTCATGAGCCGGACGATAGTCATCTGCGAAATACAGCGCATTTGTGGAGATCGGATCGTACTTTTGAGCACGGAACAACCATAACGGTTAAGGTATAAGGTAAGGGGCTCGTGGCGTGTAATTTTAACGATGCAGCAGCATTCAGCCGGTGTTTCAACCCGCCCGTACCGCCCGCTTTCTCTGGCGGTTTAAACGCAGCGCTCGGTTTTTCGTGTTTCTCCGAATGAACCATCCGTGAAACCATACGCGAATAATTACGGTCCAAAGAAGACCGCGGCATCGCGAGCCGCGAATCGAATCGGCCGGTGTGTCTGTGGGGAGAATCGCATTTGGCGGAGATGATACGCGCACGGACGATAGGTCGAGGTGGAGGGAATGGTATATAATCCGATAAAACAGAGAAAGACGACGGGGACAAGAAAGAGAGAGAGAGAGAGAGAGAGAAAGATTGAATAAAACAATCCGGAATTGTCAAGCGCAGCTTGTAGAGAATTATTACCCGTTAAATTAGATTTTCCAAGATTGCTAGACCCAGAGAATGTATCGAGTCGAGAGAGGAGAAAAGAAGAGGAAGGAAGAAAGAAGGAAATGAAAGCACACGTATCAACGATAATACAACGATAAACGGCAAAGTCGTGTTAATAAAATCCCGAAGGGGAGAGATATTCGCGAGCAGCACGTTCGCTCCCTCTCTCTTGTTTTTCCGCACTGCATTTCCGCACTGCATGTTAACCAACGCGCGGAAACTGACGCGGCGACTTCCGGTCGCGCTGACGCGCGCATAAAAAAAAACGACTGTATGCAAATAGGATTCTTCGGCTTTTGTCATAAATACCTGGCCTGACCCGCGGCGCGGCGCGCGACAATTTCCTGAGTGCTCGTTCCGGCGCGAGATATCTTGCTTCACACAGGATACGCGCTTACAATGGAAATTGCGATCGAACGGCACCCCGGCTCGCCGTTGAATGCAGTCGATATGCAACTGGGCAATCGAGTCAAAAAAGGGAGCAAACAACCGCGCACCGCCTCCATCCCCTCTGCTCGCTCTCTCGAGCTCCGATGAATCAGAAGGTTGTCGAGGCCACCTCCCGCCCCCCCTCCTCCCTCCTCGTGTGAAACGAAATGTACGCGCTCGGGCGCATGTGAGTGACCCCCGGGAGTTCACCTGCCGGTCGCCCGCTCACCTGGCCACGGTGATTCACGTAACGCGCGCGAAGGGTTGTAAAAGGTGCGCGGCACAAACGCGAGAGCTCTCTTGCCTGAACTTGCATACTTCACCCGCGGAATTTCAGTCTCGGCCACGCCCGGAGGAGCGTAATTCAATCTCGGTGCTTCTCGCTCGAGAGCGCGAGAATGACGCAACGGGCGCATGATAATTTGCAGAAAATTTGCGAGTCCCCCGGTAATAATCCTCTGCGAACGGGAAATATTTGTGCGCGGGAGTCGGGATGGAAGAGAATAAACGGTGCCTTTCCATCGCGATTATCTGGAGCGCGCAAATAACTCGATCGGCGATTAATCCGTAATTCGTTTCACGGTCGGCGTTATTACGCCGATGATAATTCATTCTCTTCGGCCTTCCTTCCCCTCCCCCTCGCTTCTCCGCGATCGCGATCGCGGTGTGTCCGTCGCGTAGCGGTCGACGCGATTAACGTAGCATAATGATCGTAGCACCTCTCCGAGGACACAACTTTCGCGCGAAATGACGAGCTCGCCTTCGAGACCGTTTTCCATTGTTCTTCCGGTTCTCATCGCTTCAACCCGACGAGCGAGCGAGCGAGCCCCGCGCGGAATTTCCGCGCGCCTGCACAGGAATCAATTACCGGCTAAACGATAATACGCACGGTGGAGGAGTCAATTAAGCTCGATTACCCGAAACGTCGTTAAGGATTCCGCGCGGCCGGCGATCCGCGTTTTATCGCGCGCGAGAGAGAGAGAGAGAGAGAGAGAGAGAGAGAGAGAGAACTCCGGAGAAATTGATACTTCAACCGGCGCGGCGACTACGGCGTGAAAGCGAGTTGGTAAAGCGAGATCGTGCGTATGTAACTTGACCCTAGGTCGCCGATTTCGCCTACGAAATTTCGACTTGTTCGATTCACTTTCATGCGCCGCTCTAATAAACGGCAGCTCGCCGCAAATACGAGCCAGTCCCCGTTGATTCGCACGCTCTTTGCGCGGTCTGCGCAGTTTCTCTGCGCTTTTCTGCGCATTAGCGAGCATCCTCCTCCTCCTCGGTAGGTTAGAGACCGAGACCGATTTTCCCCCGTTTAAAGTGCCGACGAGCAATTTTCGAAATCATCTTCCGATGGACCAGGAAACCGCGGTTCGATCGACGAGAGTCGCTCTTACCCAATCTCTGGCCATCGATGTTGAAGCACCGCCGCCGCCGCTGCCGCCGCTTCGAGGTTGACTGCTTTTCTTACGTAACGTCGCGCTCATCGCGCGAAGAGAAAAAAATACACGCACGCACACGCGAGCGCACGTGTTGCATATTTATTATTACGTAAACGCGAGGATCGCGAGGTCGCGAGGCCGATCGCAAAGTGGTGTCTAAGTCGAAGGCACACGAACGACACGACGTCGTCGGCCGTGTGCCATCAATCACACCTGGTCTCTCGTCGTATTGACGAGCGGTTTGCGTCAGCGTCTCGTTAGAGTCGATTTGTGGATGCACCGTGAACTGAAAACCCGTGGAATACCCGTGGCGCGGCGGAACCGACGAGCGAGAAATTGCGCGCGCCGTCCCTGGTTTGTCAAACAAGACAAGGAAAGTAGGAGCGATTATTCCGCGGGTGTGCGCGATTTTTTCCCGGCCGCCGCCGCCACCGCCGCCGCCGCTAAGGTCAGGAAACGAGGCCGCGAAACGGCAGGAAGCGATACAATGGGGAACACGCTCCTGTTCTCACCGGGGAAATCCTATATATACATATATGCCGATAAGGCTTCTCTAATGAGCGCTCGATTCTCTCATTACACGACGATCGACGTTACCACGCTGTGGCCGATCGGTGTGGCCGATCTCGGGTCTTTTTCCGCGACTCGACTCGTTGCGAGAACGCATCTCGCCCGGGAGGAACGAAGAATCACGGCAACGTTATATCGGAGAATAACTCGTCGTCGCTCGTAAACGCGGGATTCTGTTTCCAGATGATCGCGCAATTGCGTGTACCTTGGCGCGTCACGGCGCGCTAATCCGATCACGTCGCGTTAACTGCTTAGATACATCTCGCTTCGTGCCCCGTGTCTCCGCAAATGAGATCTAACGAAGGTGCGCCATAAAAGAAGAGTAGAGATAACGCTGTGTGTCGAACGAGCCGGCGCGACGCGCGGCGATATCTCGCGAGAACGAAATAAAAGGCACTCTCGGCGCGCCGTAAGACGCGCAGACGCGAGCAATCATCATTCATCCGAGAACGTCGAACGTCGAACGTGAGAAACTGAGCGTCGAAAGTCACATCGGTATGAATCTTCGTTCAACTTCCCGCCCGACGTCTGCTGCTTACAGCGACTGCGGGCTCAGGTGTTTCGAGATAATCGAATTTCCTTGACTGGCCGTCAATTTCCATCACCGTTCATCGCGCCCCGTCAATCCGAATGAATTGAATTTCCAAGTGCGCCAGTGAATTTCCGAGTTTTGAACTTCTGAATCTTATCGAGCTGCGTGTCGAGTGATTTTTTGGTCGTTTCGATAGTCGATTTCCATCGTTCGGTGATCTTCGTCATTGCGAGATAAAAATCAACACGCTTTCCGGGTGGCGGAAATTCGCCGTTCCAGTCATTAGAAAGATCGGTAATTTTCGGCGTGGAAATTCCGTGTGAAGTATCTATGAAAAATTTCGTAATTGCTCCGCGCAACGCGAACAGCCTAATGACGCGTTCAGCGCGAGAAGAAGTTAGCTCACCGACAATGCGCGGAATGCGAGTTATAATTCGGCACGGTTATAAATTATCGGGACCTGCCACCGTGAAGATAACTCCATGTACTTTACGCGATAGATCATCAATTCGAAACGACCTATAAATTCAGCAGACTGAAGTATTGCTAAAAGCACGATGACGCAACGCGCGACCAAACCGAGAGGTCTATCGCCGACGAAATCGCCGTATGAGAGACAGGACAACGGATGCATTTTTATTTTCTGTTCTTTTTTTTTAGTCCTCGAAAATCCGATCGAGAACTTCCACGAGATTTCAATCCAATTTGAATCGAATTGCTGCCAGATCGACTTGCTGCCCGAGAGAGAGAGAGAGAGAGAAAGAGAATTAAAGCGAACAGAGGACTCGAATAAACGAGCTTTTTCCGCCTTTGTCGTTGAATCGACGCAAAAAGTGCCACTGTCTCTCACACATACGGCATCTCTTCGACGCGAGGGCACACTGATCTGTCATGATCTACCTCGACGTCCCGAGATCGCGGTCGACGAACTCCATCGTCACCTGGCAATAAACTATCTTGACGACGTACATCGCGCCGCGTCCGCCGCTTTTTTCCCCACAGCGGCCGAGTCGCCGCGGCACTTCGCACTGACGCTTGACTTTCGTCGCCGACCCTCTCGACCAGCGAGGATTTCCGATGTACAGGAGACACACGCGGTTTGTCAGAGCCCTTTGTCACTGTACCACACACAGGTGCACGCGTGCGTGAGCGTTGTGGGAGAGAACCGGAGAGAGGAAGAGAGAGAGAGAGAGAGAGAGGAGGGGAAAAAGAGAGACATTCGGACGCGCAGACGGATATCCGGCGTTCCGCTACTACGATCACGTTACAACGCAATGCCGCGCGGGTTTCGCGCTAATTAGCGATACCGCGGTGTATCGCGTGGATTTTTTTCCTTTTCTTCCCCATCCGACATCACTGACGATCTCGACTACGGATCGAAGCGACCCACGCCGTCTACCTCGGCGAGCACCGTCCCGTTAAACGTAAACCGGCCGAAATTCATTATCGCGACTAATTACGCTCTATATTCGACGCGCCGCGATATATATATATATATATTTTTTTTAGCATCCGAGTTATTACAAGCTGTCGCAATGCGCGACATTCAGCAATATTTGAGACAGGTTTGACTGATCGTGAAGGATACATGCCCATCGGTATGTACCAAAATCAAAAGTTAAATTTAAAATTGGCTAATAGAACAGGAAGCTCCAAATTAGCCGCATTGGTCTTGAGGTTTGCCGTGAGTAACACATCGATCAATAAGTCCTGGGACTAAGCAACAGATGGCGCCTCTAATAACAAATCTGTACCATTCTCAGTTAGTACCAACCTTTAGAAGTTACGTGTCAAACTGTCATGACATTCCGACATTGTGTCATTGAGTTACAGTGGTTTTTTAGTGACACGGCTACACCGTGTCACAAGTTCGATGGTAACGATGGCCAAATTGCATGAGTTGAACTTCGAATTGCTTCCGCACCCACCGTATTCTCCAGATTTGGCCCCCAGCGATTATTGGCTGTTCGCAGACCTCAACAAAAAGATGCTCCAGGGAAAGAGATTTGGCTCCAATGAAGAAGTGATTGCCGAAACTAACGCCTATTTTGAAAGCAAAGATCGTTCTACACGGCTGGCATAGAAAAGTTAGGAAAGCGTTGGAATGAATGTATCGCTCTTGAAGGAGACTATGTTGATGAATAAAGAAGAATTTTGGCAAACAAATTTTGTTTTCCCGTAGTAGTTAGTCCCGGGACTTATTGATCGATGTGTTATGTTGGGTGTTCCTTTAATCTGCCGCGATATATATATATATATATATATAATATACACCGAGTGCACCGTTAATAGAGTAACGCGTTCTCGTGAATAATAATAGCGCGATATTACGCGAGCGTATTCACTTTGGAAGTACACTCGACGCCGTGAACAGCCGATAATGACGACGGTGACGCCGATGATGATGACTCGCGAAGCTGATTCGTGACGCATTTGACGCGTTCGGCGCAACATATCGCGAGCGTATCGACACGTTTCATACATCGCGTGTTAACTCGCGCCTTAATTGACGGGAACCTAATTCCGCGACGCGTAAATACGGCAATTTGAAAGCGCGACTGTGATGTTTGAGTTTAACTCGGGGGGACCCCCCGTCGGATTTAGCCTCGGGAAACGGCTTTTGTCGGCGGGGCTGGCGAGGCGCATCGCGGCCGAATTTGCGCGACTCATCGTGGCGGAATGACCTAAAGGGGAAATTGTCGTTCGAAGTGACCCGGATATCAAGGAGTCTAACGACGTCTGAAGACGTTATTTTAAGGTGAAAATAGCACAGGCTCTCCAATTCGTTTCGGACTCAATGAGAGTATTGTCTTTTTTTGTCAGACCGCGGAAAACGTTTCTTTGAAATTTACTGAAAAACTTCCGGCAAAAAATTTCTGGAAAGCCCGAAGAAAATGTTAAATAGCTCAGGTATGCTTCATCCGACGGTCTTTCTCTGCCGACATCTGCCGTTTTACGGTTTTATTTTACGTTGTAGCTTTTATTTACGACGCTGCACCGCTTTGTCCAAGTGACATTTCAAATATTTCGTTGTTGCGTCCTCGGCTAACCGACGGTCATATTGCGGCGCGTTCAAAGAGAGGATTTGCAAGAGAGGAGAGCACAATTTTTATCAGGACAGCTCTCGCCGAACGATCGGCGAATATCACACGCGACCGGATGATATTTCACAACGAGCGTTACATATAAAAACAAAAAGGGAAACGGAAGAGATGAAACAAAGAAGATCATTCCGTCTCCCTCGAAGTAAAAGAGCTGTTCATAAACGGCGTTTTCCTACCGTGCTCGGACTCGCGGACACGAGCCAAGTCGCGTAATTAGACCACGACCGTGTTAATAAGCGTTGCCTGACCGCGGCAATACGGCAGTAATTAACTATTAATCGCCACTAATCGCGACGCATCGTCTCGGGAGCCCGCGAGATAAACGGAACTCGCGCGCGAGCAAAAAAACTGCCCGGAGATGTCGACGGTTTTCAGATATTCACGGTGGTCTTATGCCGCTCGTTCGTTTTATATCTTTTCGGTTTCGGCGAGCACGGTTCGAGGGGAAAAAGCGTGCGAGAAGGAGGAATCCCCTGCGCCCCTGCTCCTTCCCCCCGAATATGTCGCCGGCGTAAACGGCGCGTAAAAACCGACACGACCGATGCAATTATCGCGGAGACTGCGAAAGAAATTTCGCTGAACACGAAAAGAATCGAGAGCGGGACTTTCGCGAAAGATCATCCCGTAATTACTTGAACTTTCTGTCGCTTGAATAATTAGTCGGCCCGGCTAGAGAGAAACGCTCTCGCCATGGTGCCATTTAAGGCATCCTCATCGCTTTTCGAGATTACTCGGTGAGATCGCGGACGCAGTCTGCGAGTAATTAACTGCGTCGGTGCAGCGCGAATTTCAATGACGCTTTTATCACAGGCCGATGGAGCAGCGAGTCGAAAAGCACTGACTGGAAAGCCCGGCGAATTCGCGAGTGCGCAACACAATCGTAGCATCGATCGAAAAAAATCGACGCTGAGATAGCGAGGGCTGATCTCGTGGAATAAAGTACGTACAAGGGTCATTCCAGAGCGGTCATTGTAACATTTTGTTTTCGCTTGAACACCTGTTTCTGAGGAATTCCCAGAAAAATTAGGTCCTTTACCCTGGACACGGACACCTGGATTCCAAATTATATCATTATTGTAAAAAGAGAGCTCTTCCAAACTTTTTCCGAACCCTTTGAACCTGTGTTTTCCCTCGACCATTATGGGTCCACTAGGTCAACTAAAGTCAACTAGGACCACTGCTACGATCCACTAAGAAAAGTTTTTCTGGATTCCCAAATGTTTCCATCAGGAGCAAGAGTGACCTCCGTTGGACCATCGGTTCCGTGCAGAATCGAAAATGTTGAAAGCATATTGTAGCCAAGTGCACAGACAGACGCGACATCAAAGATCGCAACACTTGCTCGTGGATGGTTTTGCAAGACACATCCGTGTCGAGCAGGAGAGCGCATCTCCTGAGAATCTACTGAAGAAAAGCAGGGGTTCAAGAGAATATATAAAACAGATTCTCTCATTGCACAGGCAATGCTCCGAGAAACGTTGCGGACCTCGATTGGCTGCCGATGAGATCACGTCGCTCCGGGATGTTGGGAGATAAAGCGCGCTAACGTTCCAACGTATCGATCGGCGGTCTCGCGCGTGAAACGTATCGCGCGCGCTGTTCGTGGATTATTAAAAAGCCCGCTACTCACCGGTGGCACTTCTGCCGTTGCCGCTCTTGCACCCATAACGCCTCTCCGAGATTATGAGTTCCGCTCTGCACGCCGCCCATGGCCGCCGCCGACCTCGCAGACACCTGATACAAATTCACGTTTAATGACGGCGCGACGTTGAGCACGTGGCACATCGCCCAATATTTCATTCCTGAATATCGCACAGACTTCCGAAAGCGCGCCAGAGAAATAGGAGGAGAGGACAGGAAAGCAGCCAATTTCTCTGCTCTCGAGCGAGGACTGCTTTAAAACGACAATTTCGCAAAGCCCACGATCGTAGCACCGGCCGCGCCGCGCGGCGCAATAATACCGATTGTTTATTATTCATACGCGATCGATGCTCGGCTTACCGACGTGCGATAAAGTGTCGAATATCGCGAAAGACGCACCATGAAGATATATCCAGCCGGCCTGACGCAGATCGTCCGAAGGTTTACTTGTTTTACAAGTGCTTCTAATAAAAGTTCCGCGCGGATCGACATGCGCGCGCAAGAGATATGCGATATTATTCATGATAAAATTCTGAATTGCAACAAGAGAGCGGTCGCTCGCGCGAGAGCACAGCGAGAGAAAACTTTCCCTGTAAAAAATTCAAAGCTGCAATTACCGCGGAATAAGTTTATACACGAGCCTGTTCTTGCTGAGACTGATTAAGTAGAGTCGCTCGTTGATTTACGCCGCTTTAAAAGCTCTGTGGGAGTTTTTACGACATCACGTCGAATAGCTAAATAGTTTTCTCTTCTCGAGCAACAAAATGGTCATTCCCTTTCATGCACGACATGCACGATGATGCGCCTTTTGATGTTGTTTGCAGCCCACATATTTCCACATGTATCTCTTCGAACAGAAAACGACGTGCCGTCGAAACAATGATGTATAACTTAGTTCTTTCCCATTAAACCATGAAAACGCTTCACGTAGAAAGCGTCGTTCAGGTGCATATTGTTAACCTCGTTTACGACATATTTAACAACACGGTGATTAATGATGATACCAGAGAAATTACCCAACTCTGCCACTGAAGGACCGAAAGGTCATCACACAAAAGTTCGCGCAGATGGAACATGTGTAGCGTATCTCGTCTCATTTAGAACAGAGAAGCTCGAGTACGAAAACAAGTTTTGTTTTATAAACTTTTTTTACAAACAAGAACTCGAAGCATGAATAAATTGCGTACGATCCGATGCAATTGACGCGCAACGCGTCTCTCTTGCGTGTGTGTGTGTCATGTATATGTGCATACACGAGTTCGGTCGACCGTTTGTAATAGCGAGAGCTATCACTAGATGTCACCGGCTGTAGCTGTACTCGAGAGCGAAATCGATGCGGCGGCTTATAAATTGAAGGCAGGGAGACCCGTTATATATTGCGAACCGAGAGGTGTTTCAACGTTATTTTTATCCAGAAAAGGTCTGACCGTCAGGTACAGACCTAACTAATATAATTGCAAACATAAATTGCGCAGGGCAAGAGGCGCGCGAGAGAGAGAGAGAGAGAGGGAGAGAGAGTCCGCCTGTTACATAAAAAAAATTATTTATATCGAGCCTCGTTTGTTTCTCGTAAAAAAAAAAAACTTAAAAGTTCAACCAACTGTGGTGGTCGGAGTAATGAAACTTTTTCCATATCCCGTTTAAATTGGTAGATAGCCATTTAATTTCGTACGATTCGTTACATCGGAATTTCGCGCACGCGCGCGCGCGCAAACGTTTCATGTAAAAATACACGGAACAGAGATATTTGATGCACGCGACGCGAGAGATTCTCTCTCTCTCTCTCTCTCTCTCTCGAACATCACTCTCTCTGTGAGTTCGAAATATTTTAACCTGCCGCTTTCGTGTATCACGAAATTGCGCTATGTACGTAGATGGGATAGAGACGAATGCAATATTCAGCCGAACGATCACATACGCGCGAGCCTACCCTGTGCAAAGTAACCCGAGACCATAAATTTTCCATGCACTCTAGAGAATGCGTCTGCATACGAGCCATCGTTTACAAAAAATCCATCTACTGTCCGGGCGTGATGAACGTCACGTCCGCTTCGCGCGATGCTTTCAATTAAAAACGGCAAATATCCGATGCGCGCGCGCCCGCAATCCTTTAAATCCTGTGTAGATTTTCCGCGAAAATGAGAATCGAAAAATCAAATCGCCCAGTCGCGTGTCAATCGGAAAAGCAGGCCACGAAAAAGAGAGAGAGAGAGAGGAAAAAGCGACCTTCGACCCTCACGTTTTCTCTCGAGAAAGGTCATTCAACTTTGATTTCAAACTCGATATCTCGAGCTTAATATCTCAAGGCGTTAGTTTGATAACGACCGCCTCCGCGTGAGGCCTTGCATTAAAAACTTGACGATTCTTGTACGGGAGGAAGCGTTATTTATGCATGAACCGGGCAAGAGAGTTAATAAATAATAGATAAAACAAAATTTTCTACATCGGCACGCTCGAGGCATGTTCGCGCTCGGATTATTTATGGAAACCGCTATTTTTATGCGAGGCTTTGAGGTATCGTTAGCATCGTTGATTATAATCGCCACTGCCGCCGACCAAGTAGAGTATGACGTAACCTTCGGCAGGGAGAATGAGTCTGCAGCATGCTCCGGTTTCCGGATATTATCAAGTACTGCTATTACACGCGAGTCATCAGCTGGACGATCCATTTCCCCGGGATTTCTTTATCGACGACGATATGAGGTGCATGGTACCGCTCGCTCCCGAGAATTACGGAGGTGTGCTCGACGGCGAGAGACGGGTAACCGGATTTCCCAGGGGATAATTTAGCTATGTACACGGCGCTTATTAATTGCGCGAAAACACACCGCGTCTTCCTTCGTCCGGCCCGGTAAAATACTTCCACCACGTGTCGGCACTCGGTAGACTTTCTCGGCGATCACCGACGCGTTGAAATCTCCTCGCAATTTGATTTTTGTCGAAAGTTGCACGGGCAATTTCAAACGGAATACAGCAGCATGCACGCGAGACTTTCGTGGGGTTTTACAAGCGCAAGCTGCTTATGTCGATGCTTGTTTTGCATCAACTAAACTGGCCGAAACCGGTCGTTTGATCATTCGCGCTCGTCACCTTGACATGCTTAATATTTTATTAAACATTTCTCTTGCACGTTAAATTTCGGCGCAGACGTTACGGCTCTTATGAAGCATCAAGAGCATGTCTGATATTTTGTTATACATTTTCCTTAAACATTATATCTCATCATCAAACATTTGGCCTCTTGTTAAAAATCAAACTGTATGTGGTATTTCGTCGAAACCTTGTTAGAACGAAGAACATATTTTTCTCACTGCTAACGCTTCCTTTCTTCAGTCATATTGTGCTTTTTTCACCCCATTGGGACCAAAATATGCCCTCTTTTCGACCGAAGTTAGTCATGCCACGCAAAAGTCCAGCAAAAAAGATAACCCATGTTCCGCAGTCCCAAAGCCGAAGGTCGGTTGTGGACACATCTATCTATTGTGTTTTGTTTGAGTGACAGGTCAAGCAGTTTTCCCGAGCGCATAATAGACTTCTTATCGGGTCTGGAAGAAAAACTTACCTTCAATTTAGTCAATCACTCGGGGATTAGCTTGAAACCCCATGCGCGGTCACTCGACACGTTCACACAGGCTCGGCGATTAGCCACGCATCGTATATTGTGCTGCGGTCAACGTTTCAAGTGGCATCCTTGACGCTTACGAAGCCACAAATTTACGAAAATACCTGCGTGCGACCGCCACGAGCCCGAGAAGAAAAGGAAAAGCCGCCGAGAAGGCGCACATCCGTCGCTTCGGTGGCGCGCGATCACGTCACTTATTAATTGAGCAGGATCTTACAATAGACTGCGCTACGGCATAGAAAACTTCACCACCGCGGAGAGTTTCCATGACGATGGAAGAAGGGAGGCGCGCGGCCTCCGGGTGGTGGTAGATTTCTTGCCACTTCCACCTACCTGCTAACCTACCTGCCTGCCGGCCGGGCGATGCACGCGGACGGAACGCTGTGTGTGTGCATCGTGTGTCGTGTGTGTGCGCGCGCGCGCGCGACGCAACGGGAGGAGAAGGCAGGGCGCACTAATTGTCGGACATTGCCTGTTTCGTTTAAAGAACACGCAATTACCGCACGGCATCGAGTAGCCGTCTCTCCTCTCGGCGACGCGCCACGCTCGGCGTGAGGACGATTATCGCGCCGACCGAGAGCCTCTGTACGGTGGACAGAAATTCTTCACAGATTTATTACACTTCTGCGTTTCTTCTTTCCTCCCTTTTCTCCGTTTCTACGTTTCTTGTACTACGAGACCATAACTATCATTTGATATAAAGATGTGCGAAGAGTTTCTCGCTTCACTTTCTCCGTCTGTAGAAAATTTCAGAAACAGAAAGCTACCTATTGAAGACAGATTCTTATCTTCCTAACGGTTTTAGCGACAAATTCGGGAACGCGTACGGCCGAAGATGCATTTTCAGTGATCGTTAGCGCAAAGCGGATTAAGGCTCGGTTCCGTTCTGCTTACAGCGGAAAGATCCCCCCCCACCCCATCCCTCGGTCGTCCTCTCATTCCGTTCTCCACACTCTAATACCTTCCTCATATCAACGGCTAGGTAACCAGGTTAATACAATCTAGCTCTCGATTGCGCGATTATCACGCGAACGAAGTCGCGGAAACGATGCACCTTGCTGGCTCCTTCCTGCTTTTCCGCTTCCAAATCTGCTGAGAATGCATATCAAACGCATACGCGTACGCTGAAGATGGCGAAGAGCGGTGGGACAAAGTTTAGCTAAGGACTTGTTGCATCTTAACAAGATTTCATTCATGAATGTTTATGAATGTTAGAGCTTTATCTTATCATTCGATTTACAGCGTCATCCTCCGTTAAACGCGATAAATTAAACACTTGAGAGAAGGTCTTTGTCTTTAGTCCGAAAACGATATCGTTCGAATCGTACAGATGTGTACCTCGTTCTCTCATTTTTCTCGGCGTATACTCATCGCAATATTGCAGGAAAGAGGATAAATTACTGAACTTATATGTAGTACATATAATTAGATATATACATGTACAATATACGACGGGAATAAAACAAGTATGTATGTAGCGTGTAACTAATGCTAGATGCGTGCTTTTATAATTGCACATGTTCGCACATTTCCGTTTGCCGCATCGGAACGTTATGTTCCGTTCTGACTGCGTTACCGTGCTAACGATCTCCGTACACACATACACACACTAGTACTAGCGATAATTAATATCCCTCAATGCTACTCGAATATTCAAATCGCCCGAGCGACAAAAGCACGATGCATAAATGCGTACTAATGCAGATGCGGGTGTCACCGTGGCGTACCACAGAGGGCTTCCGAGGATTACGGTGCCGCTTCCATCCCGGAAGGAACACTGTTCGTTCACCATGAAGCCGATTACACATACTGTCGGCAATTTGTTGGACATGCTAAAAACGGAGGATCGTGGAATCGATAGAGCGTGCATAACATCGCTAGGTGAGATTTCGGCCGCAAACTATTTTTCGAGAAACAAAAAGTGACAAGAAACGTTTTTCGAGAAGGGCGACGCGTACAAGTTTTTACAAGTGTATCAGACAAAGGACGACTCTTTTATTTCGAGAACCTGACACTTTCAGCCGCGCGTAAAAGAGAAATTTGGTCAAAGTTCCTGCGAGATCTTTCCTCCTTACGCTTATCGACAACCTCACTTCTTAAAGTAAAAATTCGATATTTCTCTAATGAGTCTCCCAAGTCAAGTTTTAGAGATTTTAATTTAAATCAAGTACAAAAAGTACATGCAAGCTTTAATAATCGAAGCGTCGCAGACGCTGACATACACGCCGCGAGTCGAAGATTTACACAATAGCAAGCGATAAAAATGTGTCCATCGTCCTTTTCTTCCAGATGGTGTCAGGATAGCTTCCAGTAACACGATAGAGTCGCTTTTAGAAGAGGACTTCAAATTAATAATAAACGATAACGAATACGTCGTCGTGCCGCCGTTGCAAGAAAGGTGCACGATAGTGAGTTATCATGTGAAAACGAATTTTCCACCGGCATTACGCTCTCGACAACGAAGTCAATCAAGCGGAATATCGAAACTTAACGTTATTCCAATTGACCGTAATGATTGTTTTCGATTTGATTTCGACGATACCTCTCTCGATATCCCATCCCTTCGGACGAGATTCGTTCGCATTTTCTCCTCCTCCGACTGGCGTTTCATGGATATTGACGTGCTTCTCATTTTGCAGGAGAATCTGCAGAAACTCTCGGACGTGCAAGCGCTCATCAGTCAGTTGTACGAGGCATTTCACGTGCGGGAATATAGCGCTGACATGGAGAGAGCAGTCATTGCTGAGTTGGAGGACGTTAGATTGCAGTTAGAACCACTCGAGCAGGTAAAAAAAAAAAAGGAGAGAAGAAAAAGAGAAACATTTCAAAGCAGTTCGGCCCGCTTCCAGTTTCCACGTTACTCTTCTCGGCTGCGCATTGCGACACACACATTTCGCGCAACACGTCTTACGCGTTCGCATCATAAAGAAGAAATCCGCTGCGAAATAGTAATTGCATTTGTTAATTGATTTTATGGTAATTAAACGAGAGATGCGCATTTGAGCCTCTTCCCATCATGAGCGCGCGTAAATTGCAATAAACGCACGCGCGCGAATTCACACTCACACTTCTATTGTCCGCGCCCCTCTTTCACCCTACCCTCCGGGTTATGACTTTGCGACTACTCTTCTTAATTGCCCTGCTCTCGTGCGTTCTAATTAGCGCACTCGCGTGAGCGTACGCGCACACGTGGCAGAAGACGAAGCGATATTTTTCTAATCCGGCCTTTGTACGCCGGCATCGCCGTTTGCAGTGTACAACGAACACGGTTATGCAACGAATATACGAAAGAGAGAGAGAGAGAGAGAGAGAGAGAGAGAGAGAGAGAGAGAGAGAGAGAGAGAGAGAGAGAGAGAGAGAGAAGAGTTTCTCTCTGTAAAATATTCCTTGCGTGTACGTTCTTTTTTCTCTTCTCATCTGCCCGTTCTCTCTTTCTCCTCTCTTACCGTATCTTCCTGCGAAATAATGAAGCAAGATAAAACGCGGCGTTTGAGTTTCCTCATTGCTACATTTAACCGCATTTGGTGTATATATTACGATTACCGTCTCTCGAGCTGCGAAATGAACACGTTGAACTGCCAAGTGTTGGACAATTGACAAGTACTCTCGACTAATGGCTCTTCCTTTGATCGTTTCAGCAACTGCAGGACATAGAGAACGCCGCTTACAGGAGGGCGAATTTCTTCATCTGGACGTTTTTAATCATGATGTCTATTCAATTCGGCGGTTTGGCCAGGTTAACCTGGTGGGAATACTCATGGGATATCATGGAGCCTGTCACATATTTCGTCACCTACGGCACTACTATGACGTGGTTCATCTATTATCTCGTGACGAAACAGGTTGGTTTCGCAATCCACACTCGCGAGGCTCTTCCCTTATCGGGACAACGAACCGCTTCTGTTCGATCTGTTCGTAGGAGTACATGCTGCCGGACGTGTTGAACAGGCGTCACCTCATAGTGCTTCACAAAAGAGCGCGAAAGGCCGGCCTCGACCTTAACCTCTACAACTCGCTGAAAGATCGGGCCTATGAACTGGAGACCACCCTGAAAATTATTCGCGGCCCCTTGCACGATCACAAAATGCAGATACAGCGACAACAGCAGCAACAACACGACAGGTTCAGCTCCAGCAGCTCAAGATCACCCAGTTCCTCACCCAGCCCCAGCCCCAGCCCTAGTCCCGAGAGAGATTTTCCTAAGAGATCCGCGTTAGAGGCGAACGAACCGAAGAAGCCATCTCTCAGTGATCTTAAAATTTAATCGCGGATTCGATCGATGCGCGAAGGGCGCGAATGTTCCAGCCGGAGTAACAAATGAATCAATCAGCACGATCACCGATCGTTAATCGTTTAATCGATGCTAAATCTGCCTCCAACGAAACGATCGGAGAAGAAAAGTCAAGAGAGACTTCCTCGGACACGACGAAAGCGAATGCACTCAGGGTAACTTTTAGTCCGCGCGAGGAATCGGCGTTCGCACGGCGGCCGGGCCGTGAGAGACGAAGGAGGAAAGTATAATTTATTTTTGCGTAAGGAGACACGCGTATGAAGTGTGTGTATGTGTGTGTGTGTGTGTGTGAGTGTGCGTGACAGACCAGATCTCGATTTAGTCTTCCAAGTGATATCGACGGCAATCCTCAGCGCGCATTCTATAGGCACGGAGAATGCGGTTATTGTCGAATGCTCAACGCTGTCGACGTTTTTGGAAGACGCTGGTGAGAACAGGTAAAGCGGACGAGCGTGCGATTTACTTCGATCAACTCTCTGCGCTGCTTGCATTTAACGATAAAAATATTATTCACTTCCTAAAGGATGTCGAAGGATCGCGGATTACCTTAACGCTTTACCGCTTGATTTTAGCGCCGATTCAACACAGATCGTCGTCAAGAACTCTCAATACGTGAGTACGTGCGATAAGTCGTGATTTCATAGTATCGTTAATCGGAATTCTGCCAGTAGCCAATCACGTCGAGTAACGATTAGCGTTTTTAGAAGTTAACCAACCCGCGTAAGCATTTGCCATCCATACGATGTAAAGCACCTCGCGAAAAGGAGAGCCAATAAGTCCAGCGTGCTTCTGTGAAAGACGCGGTGAAGCGTTAAATTCGCGATTGTGTTTGAAATCGGCAAAGAGCTATAACAAATATAGAAACACATGTTCTTACTAGGTGAATACATATTGTGAAAATGTTGAAATGTTGAAGAATATTGCGAGAATAGAATACCGTGTTATATAACTAACTACGACTTGCAAATTTATTAAATTAATATGCAAAATAAAAAAGAACGCGTGTTTCTCTCGACTTGTATTATTTAATTTTATATCTTTTTTCTTTCTCTCTCTCTCTCTCTCTCTCTCTCTCTCTTTATGAAAATACACATAGCGTCTCTATATATGATATTTTAAAATAAACGGCGACATGAAGCTCCAATTCGCGAGTGTTACACGAGATCGTTCTGATAATTGCAAATTTGAAATTGTGCATAATATTGAAAATACTGTTGGTTGTTCACAAAGTGGTATTATGCATCAATGTCGTTGTCGTTGTGCTCGGCGTTGATGTTGTTGTATATACACAGTTTTACATGAGTCAACGAAACCGTATGTTAATCATTAATAATAATAATAAATGCATACTTTAGAGTGCATTTTATTATTATTATATTACACTTTGTAAATAACGTCGGTACGTAAAAACGTTATCATCCTTCCCACTCCCCTCTTCTCTCCTCCACTGAATTTATACCGGAACGCTACCATATGGATGAAGACCCATCCCAGAAAAATAAAGACACGTTAGTACGTACTGTGATCCGAGAATGTAGCGGAAGGTGGTTTGATGAACAACCGCCGTTATGTAGGTTAAAACTTAATCGTTATCCCCATGGCATATATATTGATTATTACTTACGAAGATATTCAATGTTTCTTCGCAACTGTCATCAAAAGATTCTAGTATTTAAATAATCAAACCTGTGCTCTATTCGCCTACGAAACACCGCCGTTATATCGAATCCGTGAAGCGAAGACACCTATATATATATGTATGTGTGTGTGTGTGTGTGTGTGTGTGTGTGTGTGTGTGTGTGTGTGTGTGTAATATATATATATATATATATATATATATATATATTACTGTCACACTTTGGCACTGTAGACCTTTTAATCGAAACACTACTGATAACATTAATATTATACTACGACGCTATTCTATAGGCAGTTTTCACGAAAGTATTGTAGGTAGGTACCATTCGTATATGTAGTTCGCTTCGAAACCTTCGGCATAACTTTTCGCTTTTGTCAAGTCTATCCGTCCGCCGAGATAGTTTATTACCTAATTTACAACCGGATCTCGCTCGTCTAACATTTTTATTACTTTGAAAACAGAGGATGGAGGTTTTTTTCACACCGATGTGACGAAATCTGTCGTTTGCGACTGATCTTCTATTACGTCGAAATTTTAAGTGAACTTGCACCGTTGATCTTTCACAAGACGAATTACAGCTCCAATTACATTATTTCGAGGACAGTTCCCGACGTATTTTGTGAATTTTTATGTAACATTTTATGCAATATTGCATCATACTGATGCACGCCACACTTCGAACATTGATAATAGAGAACGATCTGAAATTAAGAATAGTAGAAATAAGTTGAAAGTGTTGCTAACGTTAGATGCTAACGCTTTTTTACGACGGGAGAAACGAGCCGTAAAGATCACGCATTCTCGTGTACGTTGTACGTCCTCGTCTATCAATACGCAAAGAGAACGTTACATTGCTCTTTAGTGACTTTATCCTGTTTCATGCAAAAATATACGGTATGTTTTGGATAGAAAGGTAGGAGGTTTGGAGTTGAAAGGTAGGAGTTTGTAGCGAATAATAAGCGTAATTATCTAGCGTAGCACGAATGAAAGTATCGCTTTCCTATTTCCGATAGTTATCGCGAAGCTATCTTCCTCAAAAATATTTTGTACTGTTCTTAGAGGATATTTCATAAAAATCTTTATACATGTATACACACACACACACATACACACACACACACACACGTACACGCACACATAGAAACGCACCACGGAAATACACGCGCAACACATACGTGTACATTACGCATAAAACTTACGCGTATTTTAGTTCGCGAGTGATATTGCCTTAGCGCATTTTCCGTAAGCTTCGACGCCTAATATTCGATTAACACATTGATAGATAATCAAAGAGGTATAGTTACGTTTAAAATTATTGTAAATCTATATATACGCCACGATATATACATAGATACCCCTGAATCTCCCGATGTAAAACCTTAAGAGAAAAAAAAATTCTTGCGAGATCTCCACGCAAGATTTTTCCGATGCCAACTACTTCATTTCGTCTTATCGCGCAAAGAAACGATCGAGCATTGAATCCGTATAAATTAACGTCTGATCGAGATCGAGATCGTACTGACGGTTTCTAATCGTTTTTATATCTATTTTATATATCAGCGTGTGTCACTTTGTAATATTCACAAGTCATCGTCAAATCTGTGCGTCCAATTTGGTGAATTTAAAATTGAGGGGATCTAGCTTTCCCTCTCTTTCTCTCCCTCTCTCTCTCTCTCTCTCTCTCTCACTCTCACTCTCACTCTATCTATCTCTCTTTTTGTACACGACCGAAAACATTGTTCCTTTCGATTCGCTCGCATTCACGAGGAGATATCTTGACACACGCGACTGATCGATTCTTAAAAATTAGATAAAATCGGACCATATTGTTAATCGTGTGAGCGAGAAGATGTGTTCCGTGAATATTATAGAAAAAGATTTAACGCGCGTGTAAGCGCAGCAGCCTGCGTTAAAATCGATGATTCACAGACCGAGATAAGAACTTTAACACGTCCACTCGCCTGTATAAGAGTTCGCATACATTCTTCTGATACAGTTAGGAACGCATCAAATGACAAATATTGTGTGATGATACTGAGGATAAACGGGATATTCGACATCAATCAATTGCAACGAATAATTCAGGAAAATCGTACTACGATTAGAAAAATTTGATAACTTAGGTGCGTGACGTGTTAAGTCTATTATGTCGCTCTGTATGTGCGTACATAAAATCAAGTTAACACACATTGTGTTTGCGAAACAGCATGATCGCGAAAGAATCTCGCGATTTTCTTTTTCCTTTATACATCTCGAATATATATCTCGAATAATTGTACGTGGCATCTCGGAAGAGAAAACATGCTCGACAACAAGCGCACCTACAATTGTTTATTTGTATTTTCACGTGTATATACTACCACAGCGAGCGCATGAGTATTTATTCAAGGCGGAGATGTGCTGTGATTTACGTCCAATGTATTTACTTCCATGTGAAGAGAATTGGAAATAAAATAAAGATATGTACAACGTTAGACTTGGCGCACAGTCATTTATCTGATAAACATCCCCCCACACAATTTTCTATTTATTTTTGCACATTTCTACTATGACCGCGTAAATCAGATTATTGTATTTGCACATACACACACACACACACACACACTTACTATGTTAATTATATTCATCCTTAGATTTTGATTCTTAATTTCAAATTACCTTTTCGCATAAAAAACTGCAACATATTTGGAATTCTTGAATACTATTAGGTAGAAAAATAGTAACTCTGTTTCGTAGGCGGCCGAAGAAAAACTTCCCTCTTCCGACTCCGAGATTCCCTCCCTCCAATTTCTTACTCGACCAATGGGACAAGAAGATCACAATTATACAAGTGGTTGTGTAGGGCGTGGTCTAACGAGATTTAGTTAAAGGGACAAGTTGCCAAAGGACCAAACAGTCGGAGAGGGGATGAGTCAGCGTACGAAATATATACAGGTATATATGCAGATATCCTAAAGATAATAGAAAGGAGATAAGAGATTGTTAACGAGGTACGATTCCACTGCTAATCTGTACTCCACGGACGTGAAAATATGCAGACTAAAAACCATCAGCTTCGACTAAGACATACGTCCTTCCCTGGCGAAAATATTTCTACAAGAAACTACAAGAAACTGCTTGAATTGGAACACTTTCAAAGAAAATAAGAGATCATTTCAGACTCTGGAGAATTCGAAAAACTGCGTTTCTATGAAACTCTTTATTCATTGCCTGAGTAATTATGCAATTTCCTTCTTTTCTCCAAACATTTACCTTGAAATTTACCTTAAAATACTGAAATTTTCCTAAAAATAAAAAATGAAGAGTGGCAAATATAGAGAAAAGGGACCACCCTTCCAATGTCAATAATTTTCATATTTGTCATCAAGGTCATTACCCCCATTAATGTTATGAAGATTAACATATTGTTATAAACAATAAGCGCAAGCTATAATCTTATATAACAGCTTGCTATAATCTTATATTATAGCTTGCTATAATCTTATATTATAGCTTGCGCTTATTGTTTATAACAATATGTTAATCTTCATAACATTAATGGGGGTAATGACCTTGATGACAAATACATTTCAGTACTTCAAGGTAAATGTTTAGAGAAAAGAAAGAAATTGCATAATTACTCAGGCAATGAATAAAGAGTTTCATAGAAACGCAGTTTTCCGAATTCTTACAGAGTCTGAAATGATCTCTTATTTTCTTTGAAAGTGTTCCAATTCGCGCAGTTTTTTGTAGTTTCTTGTAGAAATATTTTCGCCAGGGTTTGGACAAAGGACAATACTATCCTTTGAATTTTTACAAGGTTCTTTATCAGATAAGTTTTTTTAACTAGAACCGCTACCCCTACCGCTTATTTTACCCTCTCTTTTGTATTTAAGACAGCCCTAAAGGTTTTGGCCAATAACAGGATATTTGCACTAACAAGTGTGGGAGAAATCAGGAAAAATCAGCAAAGGGACTATAGCAGCAGGGACAGTACAATTCGGGCTTTCAAGGGCTTCGGACGGCTTCGAAATTCCTTCAGTGTTTAATAGTAGTAATTTTCCATATTTTCAAAATTTTAAATAGTAACAAGCGGTTTTCCTAATTACATAAGTGCTCCATTAATAAAACTTGCAAAATGAAACGAAACAATTCCTTTAGAATAAAACCTTTAATCGAAAAGGATCAAGCCGTGCAGAAGGAAGTCAAATGTGATGAATGTAATTCAACGTACGTCATACCCCATCGAAGGCAAATGTAAGTACTTTGTGTGAAAATCGATTAAAGCCTTTGTCCAGCATGACGTTTCTTAAAATTTTACGTGTTGCAATAGATAAGGATTCATAGCGACAGATATGCCAGAAATGCTTTATTGCCGCTTCTCTAATACACGAAAGAAAACTCTTTAATATTGCACACTTTCGAAAGTGAAAGTGCGAATTCGACAGCATAAATAATCCTAACACATTTCTTTTTATTTAATACATATAATTTTTATTTAATACATTTAATTACATAGAAAATATATAACATACATAACAATCTTCCGCTTTCAGTTATCGCGAAAGAAAAGGCTCGATAAGTTCCGATTTACCAAATTTAACACTGATGGGACTTACATTCAGTTCAGAAAGTCCTCTAAAATGTAGCAAAGATACGATTTTTTATAAACGTAACATTATATGGAAAGCAATAAAATCCGAAGAAACAAGAGCAAACACTAGTATTAACACCGATGAAGAGGTACAGAATACAAAAATTTCATTACTTTCATCACTACGCGTAGATATTATAAAATTGTGACGCCTGCAGGTCCATCTTGGTTGCGTCCGAGCGGGTCCTTCCCGCGAATGATTTTCCGCCCCCTGCGATAGAGTCTCACCGAAACGCAGCTCGCCGGAGTCCGGATGCAGGAAAGGGTCGCGCCCAATTCAGTTCACACACGTGCTCATACGTATACTTTATTCAAAGGATTGATAAAATAACAGTTGTAAAGTGCCGCCGAGGTGAAATAATTTGCGGTAGCCCGGGGACGGTCCGTTCCTTTCGGTTTGGCCGCGATTCGCTCCGAAAACGACGCGAAGGCGGTTATCCCGCAGTGATCGTCCGGTTCCCGACTTGTTGCTGGTGTCGCGGAGGGGTGTCGGTCGCGGTAGTTGCAGCGGTGCCGCGGAGAGCAGGATCTGCGCTAAGTCGCCGTCGGGACGGGGACGGCGACTTAGCGCAGGAACCGAGAACATTCGAGTTTAGCATAGAACACGCTCGACGTGGGTATGGGAAGCGAGGAGGGTGGTTCCAGGAGGGTGGTGGGAACGCTCGCTTCGGGTAGGAATAGAGAACTCTCTGTGCGGTGGTTACTGGCGAGAACACTCGCTCCAGGATACCCGAGAACTCTCGGGCGGATAAACGACTCGTCTGTACGAGATAAGGCGTCGAAATCTGAATGTTCGCTCGGCGTCTTACATCGGTCTTTTCCCACCCCCCGTGTCTCTCGTGGCACTGACGCGCGACGGCCGCATGCCGCGCGCGCCGAGGTAGTCCTTGCCTCCACGTGCGTGTCGCGCGCGCTCGCTCACTCTTCGCTCTTTTCGCTCGCTCGTTCTCGCTAGCTTCTTGCATGCTTCGCTCGCCCGCTCTTGCTCTTTTCGCTCGCTCGTTCTCGCTAGCTCCTTGCATGCTTCGCTCGCTCTTGCTCTTGCTCGCTTGCATATCGCGTACGGTGGACATCCCGCTGACGGGGTGCATATTGCACTGTTCGGCGCGTGACGATCTGCGTATCGTCACAAAATGAAAAACTAGAGATAAAATAGCCGGGATATTAGAAGAATAAGGTTTCTTGTATCTTATATCTATTACTTTTGTTTAAGATGCGAGAAAACGTTAAGTTGTGCGACGGTAACAATGGGCTTGAGGAAGCTAGAGGGAGCTTGAATGAGCTAAAGGATCGTTGTCCATCTTGTGCCAACTTGAACGAAATTACGGTTGATGATAGCACTTTGGATGAAAATGACTCGTTTGTAGCAAATTCGGATAATGAAATCCAATTGAATGATATCATCAATCATAAATTGAGCGAACTCAAAGAAGACAAAAACTATAACTGGAGACTTGATAAAAGTAAATCAGCTACCTCGGCAATGAAGATCACACATATGCCTGACGAGATAAAAATGGATAAAAATCTGAAAAAGTATTGGTTGAAACGATCTGAACTATTTCACCAATTTGACGAGGGAATTAAATTAGACCAAGGTATGACATTAATGTATTTTAAAAATATTTATTAATTATTTTTAAAATAGGAAACATAAATATTCCCTGCAATATAATATACAGATATGTAACGACAATGCGTTCTTACAGAGAGTTGGTATTCCGTAACACCGGAAAGGATCGCCTTACAAATAGCTCGAAGATGCAAGTGCAATACTATTATTGATGCGTTTTGTGGTGCAGGAGGCAATACAATACAATTCGCGCGCATGTGTAATAAAGGTACGTATAACCATCGCATACATTTTGATATTATAATTTTCGCAGTGTTGGTAAAATTTTGCTTATTTTACTTGCGCGTCACCGATATTGATAAAGGATAATAATGTCATCACCAAGTCGTGATTGAAAAATGTAACTTATCGCGGTAACGAGGTGATAATTAACTTGTTACACCCGATCGCTGATTCTTTATTCCATTGTGTGCAAAACTAAATTTGTAAACTGATTTTTTCTTTGCAGTGATAGCAATTGATATTAGCCACACAAAAATTCAACTCGCCAAACATAATTCCAAAATCTATGGCGTTTACGACAAGATCAAATTTATAGTAGGCAACTTTTTCGAGTTGGCGCCGATGTTAGAAGGAGATGTTGTGTTCTTAAGCCCACCTTGGGGTGGGCCGACATATCTAGACGCATCAGTGTATGATATCGGAAATATTTCGCCTAACGGTGGGAAAAGCATATACAAAATAGCCAAGCAAATATCGTCGAGAATAGCATACTATCTACCTAGAAATATAAATATTAGACAGGTAAGATATAAACCTATTTTTCTATTTATACATATATTTGCATAAAAATATCCCAGATAGCACCGGACATCCAATGGATGTACGTTTCACGTCCAATTTATGTCCGATTTACGTCCGTGGACATAAATTTGACGTAACAAGGATGTCCTTATTTGGACGTCGGACCTGTAGGACGACCTGTAGGACGTCCGATGTACGTCCATCGGACGTTCATGTCCGATAGACGTCCGAAGTTGTGACAAACGTACGTCCTATGGACGTCTTTTGTAAAAAAAATGGACATATAACGCACGTCCAGTGGACGTCCGTGTGCTATCTGGGATATTTTTTGTGTCATCTATTAAACATAATTATAAATAAAATTATAGGTGAGGATGCTAGCGGAAGAGGGACAAGGCATGGAGACTGAGCAATATATGAAGGGAAAGAAAACAATTGCGATAACCTGTTATTACGGAGAACTGGTTTCAAAAGTGAAACCAAATGATGAATAATAAAGAATGTACCTGTTATAACTATGTTGTATTTATTTTTCTTATTACTAATTAATATATTTTAGACTTTCATAGGCTTTTTTTTTTTTCTTTTTAACTCTGCCTACGTTCCGGCTGTCGGCCGGATGATTGACAGCCCTCGTAGCCGGTCCCAAGCCCGGACAAAAGAGGAGGGTTCATAGAAGGTGAGGCTAGCAACCTGCCTACGGTAAAAAATGAATTTGCTTCAAGTACCAATAAGATAGCCTCGGACCGGGATGGACCTACCTACCAATGACGACACGGCCTCACAAGAAAATGTTGGACAGCCTTCGTATAGGACTTACAACTTGTTAGTCCTGTACGAAGAAGAAGAAGATATTCTTTTTTAATAAAATTGATGTCTTGCATCGTAAAAACATATTCCTCTCCTGATAATAATTCTTTATTGTTTTGCATTGGTTTATGCTATTGCATGAGACTGACATTCAGCTAACTTAACTAATCGATATAAAGAGAAAAGAGAAAAATAATAATTTGATGCCAATGATCGACATAGAATTTCTAAGAAAATTAATTTAAACATAACAGTAACAGAAAATTATAAAGAAACAAATATATAATTGTTATTATATCACGCTAAGGTCTCTATCTCCTCGGCCATTTTGATTAAGGAAGCGAAAGCATACACGCTCAAAATTGTTGGAAAATACATTAAAATGAGGATATATGCGTAAAATGATATTTGCAATCGGTCAACTAGGTTAACAGCAAAATAAACTGTAAACTTTCATTCTGTTCTAATAATAATAACTTGTAAAATTAATGTTATAGAATCATAAGAAAAGTCATCTTTTAAAGGCGACATGTTAGCTCCATTTTGTCAATTTTCCACGATGCTAATTGGCTATCTCGAAATCTCGATCTCGATGCGAGTTATTGCTTACTTCGACTCGCGGTTATTACGAATAGTTGACGTCATAAAAATTGCGCAATTCAACATTTATACATAAAGTATACAATAATATAAAATATAAAGTATACAAAACCATAAAATATACAACAATTTATACATAAAGAGAATTAATAAATAGCCATAAAATTTTTAACGCGACCTATCTTTTTAATCCATCTTTTCTTATAATTCTATCGCATTAATTTTATATCTCAATACTACATGTCTTTTAACAAAAAATTGAAATAACTACTACATAATACGCATGAAACCAAGATAGCAACACATTTGATAAATTTTTTTTTTCATTTATCATAAAAAGGTATTACTGGACTATTAAATTAACATTTTCGTTGAATATATCAAAGACAAGTTTAATAGTTTATAATAATTGTACAATTTCATGTAACTGTTAAATGATTATTCGCTACCGACATCCTTTCATTTCGTTTTTTAATGGCCTAAATTAATGCTTAGTGATACAACTTCATGTATCAACATCAATAGTTGTCATGCTCGCTTCTTCAGGTTCTGCGGGTATTGTTATGCCACCAGTGTCTATACTCTCCTCTTCTTCTCTAGGAATTTTTAAGAAGCAATGCATTGTCTCGTCATCCTCTTGCTCGATCGTAGAATTATTTTTGTACAAAGTTTCTTTAGTTGGCAGCGAGCCTTCGAGATGTTTAGAAGGTATCTGTATCGTGATTGTTTGCGAGGTGCCGTCAGCGGACGTTGAGGAAGACATCAAATTAGCTTCTAATGTATCTCCGACTTTCGAGAAGGCGCCTAAACAGCTGTAAATCAATTGTGCTGCTGCGATATTGCCAGGAAATACTTCTACATTTTCATTATCTGAAAAGCGACAAAAGAAATTTATTTGCCAACTCATGGTGGACAATTTGATAAGGATTTGCATAATATTTACCCTTCTTCTGTGCATTATGTTTAATCAAGCCTTTCTCATGGTCTCTTAAGTGCTGGATATAACTTTCATTATTTACTGTTTTAAAAGGACATAAATTACATGTGAATAAACCAGATAGCATGGGATGCCTAGATTTCAAGTGATTTTTATAACTACTGCTCTGTATAGCAGTATACGAACAATGTTGACATTTGTATGGTCGGAACCCTGTAATGGAAAATTTTATGCAATTCTTTCATAACTGGTAATATATTTTATATACAAAATACACATCTACCTGTGTGTTGCATAATATGTCGTCGTAAGGTGTTATGATCTCCAGTTTTGTACTCGCAAATTTCACAACTGAAGGGTTTATCACCTGTATGTTGACGGAAATGCATTTGCAACATCGCCTTTCTCGCGCTAGCATGGCCGCAAACGCTGCAAACGTACGGCCGTAGTTTGGAGTGTACAGCTTGAATGTGATTCTTTAAGCATTTCGAATTTGCATAGGTTTTACCGCATATGTCGCATTTCTTAGAAGTGTACCATCGCGTTACTTCTAATGTCTTACGATCTAAATGCATTACACGATGATTACGTAACTGACTGGCTTGCTTGAAACACTTCCCACATTCGGAACATTCGTACTCACGAGTCTCACTGTGCACCCTCATATGCGTTAAAAGTTTTACCATGGTAGCACTTTTGTAAGCTTTACATATTTTGCAAGTAAACAAACCTACATCTGAAAAGAAAATAATCTCAAACCAGAACTCATCGAATGTCTTATTTAAAAAAGAAAAAAAAAACTTTGTGTGTGTGTGTGTGTGTGTGTGTTTATTTCATGTTATTATATACAAACCTATTTGATGTTTCTTCCATAAATGTAAGCTGCATTGACGCCATTTCGTAAACTTTATATCACGACAAACATTACATTTAAATGTTGTCACAGTTTGAGATTCTGTATGGCAAAGAACATGTTGCTGCATAATCTCCTCTGAGGCAAATTTGTATGGGCAACCACGATACGAACATCTAGAAAAAAATATATACCATTTAAATAAAATAAATAAACTATATACATATATATAGTTTACTATCTAACTGTTTTTATATGATGTAAAATGTTTTTTTATAACATCACATACTTAACAGTTCTTTCTGTTAATTCAATCATCTTTTTGTTGAGTATGTATTCTGAGTCTAAGGTTTTTGGCATCTTCACTTCATGCTTTACTTCAGTGCTCTCATCACATTCCTCTACATGTTCGGTAACTAGAGTAGAGCCTGTTAGATCATTTGTTAAATTTTCTTTTTCAGATTTATCTGCTACGGTATCTGTTAATTGATGATCCTAAGAACAATACATATATGTTACATTATTTATATAGAAGTAACTTGCACTTTAAAAAATAAAATTTAAGATAGTTACTTCAATCATGTGTTCTTTGCAGCTTTCAATAGAAGAATAGCAGTTAGAACATTCCCCACACATGTAAACTAATTTTGATTCACTTATGTTTTTAGATTCTTCTGTTGGCTATATAATATGTAACAACATAATATATAATTATATACATAATTTGTATTATATTGCAAATCTCAAATAAACAAATTATGATTTCTTTATCCAAAATTACAAGTTCTAATTTAAATCTAAATATTATTTACCTCAAGATCTAGAGTAGGATTCATGTGTGTATTTTGAAAGTGATCTAATAACTGCATCTTATCTTGAGTCGTATAAGTACATATTTTGCATTTGAAAGCAGTTACAACTTCCACAAAATCATTAGCATTAATACTGTTTTTCCCTATAAAGAAGTCCTTTTCAGTATTATTTGTAACAACTTCATATTGTTCTTCAGAATGTTCATTCATATTTTCAAATATTATGTTTTCATTGTTGATGTATTCATTTCCACAATTATCCATGTCCTTTGGCACTAAGAGTGTTTTATCATGGCAATTTTCCTGGTCAACAAATTGACTAATGTCCAATTCTTGAAACACTCCATTTTGTAATGCATACCACACTTCTCCATCCAAAGAAGCTAAAGGAATTGATTCTTCTTCTTTTGCTAGTTCTTCTGCTTCAGTTTCTTTGACGTCAACTGTATTTTGCTTTTCACTGGATATTGCATCTTTTACATTTGTATCTGATACGGTTTGTAAAATGTATTTCATTCCATTTATTTGACAACTCAAGTAAGACACATCTGCATTTATCTTTCCGTTCATGATAAAAGCTATACAATAATCCAAATAATCATTGATAGATTAAGTATCCAGGCATTTATACTATGAAATAAAGAGGTTATCTCTGCAATGGTAAACAATGTAATTATATTATAAGCAATATTCAATCAAAATCAGGATCGACATATTTTTATATTAGATGTGATTCTGTATGTGAATAAACAGAATGCGCATTCGTAAATATTCGAATTCGAAAATGTGTCGAACGTTGTACCTCATACATGCGAGCGTCTGGTTCGAGATTTTCAGGTGTTCACGTGTAAAACAACGAATACGAATCGTCAGCAAAGTAATGACATGTAGAAAAGTGCATCATATCCATGGACGATTGTGACTATTTCTAAATGATACAGCCCAGATATTGGAAAAAAAAATATAAATATCAAGATTCAGCACATTATATACGGGATCTGCCGATGTACGCCATTTTTCGTCACGTGACAACGTATAGTTTCACATCTTTACAATATAGATTTTGCTTATTTTTAAGCACCATATATAAGTAATGCTTAAAAATAAGCAGATACATATATATTTCTTTTTATACATATATTTATACATGTTGAATAATACATAAAAATATAAATGTAACTATAATAATTATAAGTTAACTATAATAAATATAAGTTACTTTCAAAAAGCCTATATATGTCAAATCACGCATGTTTGGGTGTTCTCTCCATATTTTGTCTAGCAATTTCAGGAAAGAATTGTGAATTATATTTTTGTTTTATTGTAGGTTTAGGAGTTTCAGATGCTACAACAGATACTGGATCACCTCTTATTTTGGCCATTAAGGCATTGGTTCTTAGTTTTTCACTTTGTTCTCTCAACAATCTTTCTGCTCTCAATTGCTCTATATTTATATTACTTTCGCTTTTAACTTCTTCCTTCTTGACAGATTCTTTATTCTTTCCTTTTTTGTGTTTTTTATATTTCTTATCCTTTTTATGTTTCTTGTGTGGACTATGACTCTTCTGATTAGAATAAGAGTCATCAGTATCATATTTTCGTTTAACAGCTTCTGTCTTTACTGTTGGTTGATCTTTGGTTGATTTTGAATGCGTAACAGTCAAATATCTTTTTATGTCAACCATTGGATCTATCAAAGTTTTTTTCTTTGTTTCTATTTCTATATTCTTGTCTGTATCCATCATTCTTTTTGGTAATTCTTCGTACCAATTCTTCTTTCCTAATGCTTCATTTGTATCTTGCCCTAAATATGTTAAGTAACCAATTTGTTTCTCATATTTTTCCTTTTCTTCTTTCTTCTCTTTCTCATGTTCAATATTTGGCCTATTATAGTCAATCTTATTATCTTCTAAGTCAACAAAAAAGTTGACATGCTCTGATTTTGTACTACTAATATTAGTTTCCACACGACCGTCATATTTGGATCTAGCTTGATGCCGTAACAAATTTACTTTTGCTTCTGTTTCCTAGCGTGAAAAGAGAAATTCGAGTTATAATTATGAATACTAAAATAATATGTATGTGAGCACACACACAAGTTTAGTAATACTTTTCTATAGTTTTCTTATAGAAATTTTGTTTCGAATACAAAATTTCTATAAGATAAAAATGTTGAAAGATAATTTATTACGTACAGCTTTTTGAATTCGCGCCTGTTTAATCTTCTCCTCTTCCGCAGCTTTTGCTTCATCCCGACGTACACGAGCGATATTCTCTTTCGTTCGGACATGCCACCTGAATATATGTAAGACGAATGATTAAAAAAGTAAACGAAAGAATATAAATAAAAATAAAAATACTTCTAAATGAGCTATTTATACCTTTTCTTTGGTAAAATATTCATTGCCAATAATAAATGAAAACTACTGTCCCGTAGAGGTAAAAAGTTAGGTTAAGCCTACTAGAGAACTTTCAAGGCCCATCTACTGGCTGCAAGAATAAGGTTCTAAGCGTAAGCAGTAAAGGTCATTCTACATTGAGGTTGTAATAGACTGCAGTAGGCAAATTAACCAATCACAGTCGATTATTCTTCGATCATAAGGAGAACAATCGATGATTGGTCAATTTGCCTACTGCATCTACTACACCTCATTGTAGAATGATCTTTAGAAATAGACCAATCACAATCGATTATTATAAGAATAATCGATTATGGTTGGTCCATTTCTTAAGCCAGCGGCACACGGTGTTTGTTTCCGTGCTGGACTGCTTGCTGGATGAAAATACTGCGTTGTGATTGGTATATTTTCGAAGATGAATGAAAATGCACCAATCAGAACGTAGTATTTTCATCCAGCAAGCAATCCAGCACGAAAACAAGCATCGTGTACCGCTGGTTTTATTCTTGCAGCCATTGTAGATGGGCCTTCAGAATTGCATTTTATAGTCAAGCTACGTAAGATGGCAGTATTCTCAAATATTCCCTTTCATCAGAATAATTAAAAATAGTCTCTTGTGTACATTATATACATATATTTAAATATAAAAAGGGCATAAAAAGCTAATATTACATGCGTCATATATACAAAAAGGGCATAAAGGCGGATTCACACTTTAGTAGAAAAGCAGAACAGCAGGAACCAAGAGAGTGACGGTAATAGTCTGTCTCTCTCCTGCAAAAGAGATTATTTCATTGGCTACGGAGCCTACGGGGTATCTAGTGTCCCTAAAACATAGAGTATGGCCACGGTACGTGTTCGTTTTTATTGGTCGAAACGAATTTTGTAAAAACATGGCGGAACCAATAGAAATTGTTACACAGAACGTAATAATTTAAAAATGTAGTAGATAGATATCTTTACCTAGAATCTGTCTAAATTTCTATATATTTTTATCTAGATGTATGTATATGTAAAAAATTGGAGACAAGTGTTGTGAGACAGAAGAGAAATATAAAAAATAAGCAAGCCGTGAAAATGCGCGATCAGATATAATATTTATTTGCTACAATAAATAGGATAGCGAATGAGGTAAAATAGAATTGAGAAACATTCTCACAAATATTTAGAAGTGGGGAAAGGAGTGAAATAAGAAAAGTACAAAGAGTTTGTATAACTCGTTTTTATAATTTAAACGAACAAATATAAACATTTTGTCTTCACATGAGTTTTGTCTTGTCATAGAAGGATTTGGGTTAGCTCCATTATCATCATTATTATCTGAAACTATCTTCAAAGCTGACTTTTCATTTGTAACATTTCTTGTATCAGCCTGCAAATATAAATTTCATTAAAGATTTCTACAATTAAAAATTTAATTTGAAGATAATATGAGCAACAAAAAAAATAAATTTACATTACAAGTAAGTATATTATCGAAAATTGTTGGAACTGCATGTTGCTTTAATTTTCGCTTTCCATCAATGTGAGGCTTCTCCCACATATTATCGGAGAAGTGTACCTATACATAAATGAAACATCAGAGAAGTGTATCTATACATAAATGAAACAAGAATTATTTCATAACAAAAAAGAATTCTTAATCTTCTACTTTGCATATAAACCATTTTCTCGAGGAATTCCATTCCTGTCTCCCAATATTGGTAATCCACAATGCTCTTCTAGTAAGATCTGCAGGAAGCGAGTAGAGTGAAAAGCCTTTCTGATAATAATTTTTACAATGTGGAACACAACAAGTTGGCATGTTGAAATCTAAAAATAAATATCTTTTTATTGCATTATATTATAAGATCGTTTTATTTCAGGTACTGTTCAGAACAAATGTGAGGTTAAGATAACTTTTATTACGAATAACACATCTTTATAACATTATAATTTTTAAATACATTAATTTTTTTATTTTATAACTTGGAAACCACATACAAAATAATTTTACTTACTTTTAATATTACAGTTTGTAGCCAGACAATTTTATCGTATACAACGCGGTAAACACAATTACATATATGCACATATACATGTATACACTGCCGCCATGTTTTTACAAAACTAGGCCGAGTGGCCAGACTCTATGTTTTAGGGACACTAGGGGTATCTGAATGTGAACTTAAGGCCAGTATTCATAGTTGAATCTTATATTTAAAGCCAGCGGCACACGGTTCTTGTTTTCGTGCTGGATTGCTTGCTGGATGAAAATACTGCGTTCTGATTGGTACATTTCCGAAGATGGATGGAAATGCACCAAAGAACGCAGTATTTTCATCCAGCAAGCAATCCAGCACGAAAACAAGCACCGTGTGCCCCTGGCTTAATAGTAAATATCGAAACGCAACATTTAAAAAGAAATTTTTAAGAATTAATATTTCAATTAAAATTCCCAATTTAAATATTTAAATTTAAGCTTGAAACATTTTAACATTTTCTTCAAAGTTAACTTTCATGAAAAGAGCTTTATATTTTTAGGTAACTTCTTTACATAAAGATTATTGCTCTGATTCCATATAGTGATGTGTAGGGGCACAAAGTGGGGAGAAATGCAATGGTGGACAATGAATATTTTCGAGTAAAGTGCGGTAAAGCACTTTTATTAAAATTATTTTAGGATTCCAAGTGTTTCTGTCACTAAGAAAAATTTCAAATCGACAAAATGCCACCGAAGAAGGCGCCGGCGCCGAGCAAAAAAACAGAACAAAAGAAAAAAGAGAAAGTTATTGAGGTAAAAAGTAGTTCCTACTTTTCACTTATAACCAAAAATTGTTAATTTCCACATGTTTTCCCACATGTTTCCTACATGTACGCATGTAGAGCTTTAATTTATATTTCGTCTATAATGTCCTGTCGGAATATATAATTTTACTTAACCTTCGATTTCTCTAAACTATAAATTATTCTTTTTTTTTCAGGACAAAACATTTGGTATAAAAAATAAAAAGGGTGCCAAGCAGCAGAAATTTATTCAACAGGTTGAAAAACAAGTGAAATCCGGTGGTGTTAATCCCCGCAAACTTGAAGATCCCAATGCAAAAAAACTGGAAAAAGAAAAGAAGCTCAAAGAACAGAAGGAATTAGCACTTATTTTTAAACCTGTCCAGATGCAAAAGATAGATAAAGGTAATAGAGTAATACCATCAATATTAATAGATAATTACTATTACTCAAGTATCGTTTGTAAAATTTTTAGCTCAATTTTCTAATTTAAATTTACTATCTATGTATCTATTATCTTACATTATTCCCTAGTGAACTTTTTTATACATATACTTGAGTTTTTAGAAATTTTGAAGTTTGATATTAAATTAACATAAAAATTAATTAAGATACTCAAAATATCATTAAATATAAAAATCATGAAATTTAGTATAAATATATCATTAAATATAGAAATGGCATTGTGTTTTATGTGAAAATTATGTTTACAGGTACAGATCCTAAGTCTGTTGTATGCGCATTCTTTAAACAAGGACAATGCACAAAAGGGGATAAATGTAAGTTCTCCCATGACTTAAGTGTTGAACGTAAAGCTGAGAAACGTTCCTTATATTGTGATATGAGAGATGATGATAAGGAGGCAGATACAATGGATAAATGGGATGAAGACAAGCTGAAAGAAGTTGTGGAAAAAAAACATGGTGGTGGTGGCAATCGTCCAACAACTGACATTGTAAGTTGAGTAAACAATTCATAATTATTCATGTAAAAGCAACAAATCTCTTAAAAATTTGTTCCTAGAAAAAGAAAATAAAATGTTTTCTTTAATTATATTTTCTTTCATTAGATATTTTCTTTTATTAGATCTGCAAACACTTCCTAGAAGCAGTAGAAAAAGCAAAATACGGTTGGTTTTGGGAATGTCCGTCTGGTCAAAAGTGCATATACAGGCATGCCTTACCTCCTGGATTTGTCCTAAAGAAGGATAGAAAGAAGGAAGAGAAAAAAGATGAGATATCCTTGGAAGATTTAATAGAAAAAGAAAGGGCTAATTTAGGACTGAATCAAGTATACAAACATATAAAATATACAATAATTTTTCATTCGGTAAATACATTTTATAAAAGGCATATTTTATTTATTCAATAATTTTCACAGACAAAAATAACATTGGAGACATTCTTAGCTTGGAAGAAAAGAAAATTGAAAGAGAAGGAAGAACAAGCAATTAAAGATGAGGAGAAGAAGAGAAATGATTACAAAGCTGGCCGGCAAGTCGGCATATCGGGCAGAGAGATGTTTTACTTCAATCCAGAGCTCGCAGCCGGAGATGGTAATATCTTACCTAAAATGTGGTTCGTTCAAACTTCACGTTCGACGCAAATATCATATATTTTTAATTATCGCAGGTATCGACGACGGAGACGAAGCAATATCTAGTTATGTTCGTGAAGAGGACGATTATGAGGATATACAATATAGAGAACTTGATACGGAACGTTTAGCTTTTGAAGCTAGCGAGACCGACACTACGGGTATTACTGTAGCTGCTGCAGATCGGTTAAAGATCAATAATGTCGCCGATAATGACAAAAATGTTACAGGTACAATATACAATTATATCAATGATATTTATAAAATTTATTATATCAATTAATGAAACAATATTCTAATGATTAAAGAAACACAAATCTGTTCACAGATTTTTAATTAAGATTTCTATAATTAACATGTTTATTTTGATACTAGTCATCGAATTATAGAAGTGAAATGTTTCTATTTTAGTAACTGTGGAAGAAGGTGCTGCAGCGTTAGCTATCAATGAAAACCTCTTCATGGAAGAAGATTTAGAGGGTTTGGAAGAAGAATTGGGGGACCTGGACTTAGAGGAGTAATCCAGATGTCCCGATCGTGTCTCTCCTCACGTCATGTTGGCTTCGCTTCTCCCATCCGTGTTTTATCAACTTCGTTCAATACGTATCGCTCGGATTAATCTCAAATATATTGTATACATATAATTTTCAACATATTCATACATAAATGTTACGTTTGTATATTGGAACATGTGTACAAAGAGCAGGGTACCTATTATGGAACTCGTCGGAATCGATTCCGATCGAATTTATTCCATTATTTCCGAGATTTCTATTGTCTTTTCTAGGGGAAACGGAATTATTCCGATCGAAATCGATTCCGACGAGTTCCATGATAGGTACCCCGGTGTCGCGTAAGCCAACCGGTCTATTGTAAATCTAATAAAATAAGTAAATTAAAAATAAAATTACCAGCATTCATCTATATACACATACACTAGAGATATTCGTAAAAAATATATATTTTGTATCGCATAAATATTGCACGAATTATTTTTATGTCTTAACCTTTGTTCTGCAAAGGCCCTTCTACAATCGCTGCAAAGGAAAATTCATACCTTGGCAGCAAAGTAGAAAGCATCCAATCAAAAGTCGCGCTGATGGTTCGTCTCTCTTTTGAGATAGAGAGAGAGAAACAGAGAGACAGATTATCAGCGCGAGTTCTGATTGGATTGTTACTTTTTTGATTTTCTGTCCAGGTATGAATCCTGCCTTATCGGGGAGTTTTTGCAATACTGTCTCTCAGATACCGTAAACGTAAATCGTAAATACTATATATTGGTCACGTATATTGCGATGTTATTTCTGAGCGAATAACGTTCACAATTTACGTTTACCATATCTGGGAGATGGTATTACAAAAACTATCTATTATCCAGAACGCAACTGCTATGTTGAACGACTCAATTGTCATGTGAAATGTTTTGATTTTCACAAATTCATATAAAATTTTTCATTTTTCACTAATTCGCATAAATCTTTCACTTTTCACTAGTTCACGCTCATGACAGCACTAGTTCATGACAGCAGCTGCAACACTTCTCCAATCATTTATGTCGGCGCACTCCCACTCCTCAGATTTCTGCCATTTGGTCTGTTCTTTGTAGGGGTGCATTCCGTTTCACGCATATGCGCGCATTTATCTATAGTTTATGTCACGTATACTATAAAAAATGCGCGCATATGCGTGAAACGGAACGCACCCTAGCTGTACTGTTGAACTGGTGCAATAAGTTAAAGTGAGACAAATATAGGTTTTCTCTTTTTAGCTTATTGCACCAGTTCAGCAGTGCAGCTACAAAGAACAGATGAATTAATAACTCGATAATTATTGCGAATCTCGCAAAATGGTATGGGACTTTTATGTTTGTGTCTCAACCAAATCTACCTTCACACTTCGGGTTGGCAGCTAATTATCGGACACTTTCTATGATCTGCATAATATTAATCATACACAATGTCAATTCTTATTTTTTTTTGCGCATGTTAACATGTTAATTCATGTTATAAACGCGTAACAATGTGCGAGACCGTGCTTGTCAAGTACGCTATTATGATTATAGCACGGACATAAACCGCCTGAAAGTGGATGTAGCACGGACTGCCACCACATGCAGGTTTTACCGCCGAGACCTGAAAGTGGATGTAGCATCGTAGTTCCCCTCTCAAAATGAATGCAGATGACGCCCTTTCCCAGTGCAAAAAGTCGCTGAAAAGAAATATTTTCTCTTTTGCATGTTTTGGATTAGATTGATGATCTCAATAATATATAATGGATTAAAAATTATTGTAACGTTCTTTTTTCACCGAAAAAAATATTTTCTCTTTTGCGCGTTTTAGATTAGATTGATGATCTCAATAATGTATAATGGAATAAAAATTATAGTAACGTTTTCTCAATATAAGAACTCAATTTGTTAAGTAAAAACGAATATACATCATCTTAATATAACGGACGTTCATTCCTTCAAAAACAACCAATAGGCATCGTGCATGAAGCAAACATGTGAGAGAAATTTCTTTCCCCACTCACTCACTCTCCCCACTCACTCACTTCCCCCACTCACTTTCTTAGGACCCTATATGAGGAAAAAGACGCTGTTGCAGCACACTTCGCTTTGGCGATCTAGCTTGTGTAGATGTGTTTTCTTTTTAAGAGTTTCTGCGAGTTTTTTCTCAGTCCGGCATCTTGGAAGCCATCAACGGACTACCTTTTTCATTGCTACATGAGAAAGGTAAGATAAAGAGTGCGGTAAAACTTTAGAATAGGATCTTCTCCGAATTTTGATAAATTTTTGCTACTTGCTGGATAAAATTCTTTGTTGTGACTACGACAATGATAATCAATGGAAGGAGCCCGAAAAAAATGTTACCGAGCTATTTTTTTCATGTTTTTTCGGGTCTTATAAAACTCTGACGGAAACATACACCAAATTTAAACTATTGAGTAAAAGTATAAAAAACTCAATAAACTTTAATAAACCAAAGACATAAACTATTCTCCGCAATAATTTAGACTTTATAATATAAATTTGTGCATTTGATTAAAGCAGAGCATGATTGTGAATAATGCTCTGCTTTATTTTGCTTGTAATTTATGATACGTCCTACTTTGCGTAAGGATCTTGCCAATCTTTTCAGTATTCATTTTTAGTATATCGTAGACTCATTGTTTAATAAGACGAAAGATTCGAGTAACAACTATGAACGGTATTTAATCAGTATAAAATCGATATTTAAAATTTGAAATATATGGAATAAAATTTTCATGTTTTTTCCTATAAAGATCTTAGCCCCCTCTCCTCTTCTTTAATATACCGGGTGTTTCAGACTACTCGGGTCACCCGATTTTTTCGGTGACATTTTAGAGAAAAATAGTTAACGCGACATTTTAGAAAAAAATGTTTCAAACAAAAGTTATAGGGCATTAAAGGGTCTATTAGTTGATGCTATGAATTTGACCTTGGGATAACCTTAAAAAGTCCAGTCAAGATCAACGTAAAAATCTTAAATGGATACCCAAATTTTTTATTACATCATCTTTTTCTAGCAATTTATTTGAACAACTCTTGTCTAAAACATGTTGTTATTTACCTAATATTTTTTGAGATATTTAAGGAAAATTTGATAACTTTTTCAATATTTAACTTACAATATCTCGCTAACTAGTTGTCGGAAGAAAAAGTGGTACTAGACTTTCTTGCTCTATTTAGTGCTCAAGAATATATTTTTACAATAGCGCCTACATGCTACAAATGTGCTTACTTGATTATTAAACTCACGTAAGGAAGAAGATATACGTATCGTCCCATTGCTGCAGTCGGAAAGACTCACTTCTAGTCTAGAATTTACGTAAAAACAAAGTGTCGCGACCACTCGGCGGGGCAATCAAATCATGCGAATTCAATTCAAATCGATCGACCAATCAGCTGTAAAAAAATTGACTAATCGCAATCGATTATTCTCCTTGTGATCGTGTTCGGAGTCATAGCGTGCACAGCAGTTTTCTAGAAGAATCCAAATATTCTTCTAGCCTTGACATCACGAAGCTTGCGCGTGATCTATGCGTGCTCGGTTAGCGGGGATCTCGTCGCCGAACGTTAGGCCACGGGATCCCCGGCGAGGAACGCTCGAAACAATGTTTATTGCCGCGTATTTGCCGTGTATGTCCCCGTGGCAGACCCCGAGCATGCGATCACAGCGTGTTACGGCCAACGAATTACAGCCAATCCTTATCTGCCAGCTCGAGCTGAAAAAAGGATATAATTGAGACCGAAATTTCATCTGGCTCTCTGCGCTTTTGGGTTTTCTACCGAGTGGTCTTTTACTGCCGATTGCGACCGGCGCGGATGATCTTCACTGAATTTTCGGTTAACACTATCGGTGTTATTACTTCAACGTGGCTGCATTCGTTGCACTCGGTTACGATTTCGTGAAGTGACTCTCTGGTCTTCGCGCCTGGGCCGCACGTCACTCTCCGACGCTCGATCGTACCCACCGATACATAGAGCACTCAACGCGTTTAACGTGCATTACTTTTTTGTGTCTTGTATTGTACGATTTGTAATCATATCCATTTTAAGTGCGCCGTCGGCGAGCGTCGCGTCCGCGAGCGCCGCTTGTTGCGAGACACCTTACGTCCGCCGGTCTACAGCGATTTCCGTCGATCGGACGTTAAGTTAGACGCTTTCCAAGATCTGCGTCCGCGTTTTACAAACAGAACAAGGCGCCTCGAGATATTTGCTCGATCGCTCGATTGTTCGCCGCCGTGTACACTTGTTTCGGTATACATAAGAATAAACTTCTTTTGTGTGTCGTCATACTCGCTCGGCTTCTCTGCACTCCTATTCCTATAGCGATTCAGATCGCGTACTGGCGCCCTTTGCGCACAGCGCTGTGCGATACCGCGCGATCGCCGTCGGCTGAACCCGACGGGAACAGATCGTAAAATAAACAATTGTGACATATTGATAATTGTATTTTACGTTTTAGGATTTTCTGTTGTAGAGCCCGCTTTACCGTTTAGTTACTACGTGATTCATGTGTTTTATAGTTGAGAACTGTAATCTAACAAATTTTATTGAAAATTCAATAAAAGCTATTTTAGAAGATATGAAACGGAAGCCGTGTTCTACAACCTCTAGTAAGAATTCCTTCGAGAATAAAACGTTACTATTAATTATTAGCATTAAATTAATTATTAGAAATCTTATTGTACGCCCTCCTAGTAACAGCGATTAAAGTAAGAAATAATACGACTTAGCACCGATGGTAATTGCGGGAAATGCAATTTTGTAAAGTGTATAAAATCAACGTACCTATTCAAATATTGAAATTATTATAAATTGTTAACTTAACAAATTATAATACTTATAAGCCAAAATATTTGTAACTAATGGTTGAAAATAATCGGTAACATCAGTGACTTCATCCTTTAAGTATCTTCAAGTCGATAAAAGAGAATTCACAGCGCTCATGATAACATCTTATCTGCCTTATTTTATCGATAAACTTATCGTCGGAGGAAAAAACGAGAATGATCCCAGTAAACATCGTTTAACATCGTAACATCGTAAACATATCTTGTAGACATCTAAAAGATATTTTATGAAAGATATTTTCAAGACATTTCTAAAAGATATCTAGAAGTTGTCTAAAAGATATTTAAATAGATTTAATAGTTGAAGATATCTTTATAGAATTTCTAAAAGATATCTACAGATATCTAAAAGATGTCTTGAAAGATATCTTTAACCTTTAGATCCCTAAAAGATATCTCTTCGGAAAAAATGTAAGATATCTCAAGACATTGCAAGATATCTTTTAGAAATCTAAAAGATATCTTTTTGTCTATTTGGGATTGTAACAACCGTTGATTCATCCTTAATTCTCTCTCTCTCTCTCTCTCTTTCTCTCTCTCTCTTTCTGCTATTCTCGATACTTTTCAAGTAGAACAGATGACATCAAAATGATGAGAAAGTGACTGAGTCATCATGAAAAATGAGCTTTCTTCATTATTTTGGCCCGGTTCCATAATTTACTGTAAACGAAGTTTAACTCGTTAACCTTAGTTTAGACGAAAAATTGCGTTCCACAACTGCCTTAAACCATGGTTAACGTAGATTTCTCACAATTAAAGTTAAACCCAAAACTTTGGGCGTTTAATGAATTTAAGCGAAGTTTAACACTGCAGTACCATCAATTTGAGAAAAAAATTTATGACTATCCCGGTTTTGGAGTTCAGTTGACAAATATTTTGAACGTTTGAACACCAAAGAGATATGGCTTTAGAATACATATTATCTTCATCTAAAGATGAAGATTTTGAAAACCTAATTTATCGACGGACAAGAAATATAAGAATAAGACGACCATCATATTTGGAAGAATTTGATAATGTCGATTTCCATGCACGATTTAGATTATCAAAAGAATCTGTTAGTGCAGTTCTAGCAGAAATCGAGCATGAAATTTCTCATAAAACAGAACAGTAAGTATATAAATTTAATTTAAAATATTGAGTTTTTTGCTTCGATAGATTATATTCTAAAACAGAGTATAAAACTATATATAAAAGTCAATTATTATATGATAAATGCAATCAAATCAATATAAACTAATAATATAAACTAATAATATAAACTAATTGATTATTATTAACACTGGACTTCCACCTTTTAATAAATTAATACTTATATACAAATACAGCAAATGTTAATGTTGATTAGTGTTTACTTCATACGAAACAGATATATTGTTCTCTACTAGATGTCATAGCATCCAACTTATTTCAATTTTCCCTCTTTTCACTATTAGTAACAACCAATCATACTCTACGTTTGAAAAGAAAAAGAAGTCTGACAGTTTCTTCATACAGACTATAGGTTTAAGTAAACTACAGTTAAAAACATGATGTAGAACGCGATATAAGTTTAACCATGCCGTTAAATGTAACGTCAATTCAGATAATCATGTTTTAAACTTGATTTTGTAGAAGTGGGCCTTTGACATCATTGTGACTTTTTATTTTGCCTAGGTTAGAGTTGCCGAGAATCGGCAAAGTTTACAACTTTCGGCCGATTCTCGGGAGCTACGCCTCGTATCTTCCCTTACCGCGCGGCGGATTGCACAACTGATGGTCGTGGCTCGCGGCCTCAGGATCGTTGAGATCATAAGGCGAATCTATGTGGTGTCTACTAAAGATGCGTTCGGGGAGCGCGTCGATCAGCGCTAACGTTCATTCAATCCTTGTACATACATGTAATGGGCGATAAAGATAGAATAACGTGTTAGCGTTGACAGCACGCTTCTTTAACGCACCTCAAAGGCTGAAAAATAAATGTATCGATACGACTATATGCATAATATTTCGTAACTTATACAAGTATATATATATTTTTTCTTATATTTTTATAATTAGAAGGTAACACAATAGGTTTCCGCGTCACCCATGAGGTACTATTGCCGACGCATTTTTTTTAAGTGGTATCCCCTGTAGGCCTATTCCACTGAAGAAGAAGAGAAAAACAGCAACTTTTGATCGGCAATGGGAACTTTAAAAGAAGGAGAACTTAAATCAATTTTCGAATACTGTGCGATTGCACAAATGATGAAATATCAACATCAAAGTTTGAAGTGCTTGCTAGCATTAAAGAGGATAAAGATGCATCATTGAAAGAAGAACGTTTATCCGTTTTTGTTAATTTCATTTTAGAAAAAGAGCTCTCGCATAGATATGTGGAGCTGAACATAGAAAAAATACGAAGACTAAAATTTATTAAAAAGGGATGAGAAGATTGCTTTAAAATCTTAAAAAAATCAATTCCTATTTCTGGCCACGCCTTGAGGGAAATATCAGTTCGAAGACGGCAAAGTTCCTCTTGAAATTCTAATTTCTGTTTCTCAATCTGAGCAGTGAGGGACTTTCCAAAAAGAATTAAATCATTCCAAAGTATTGCGATATCATTAAAACGCGTTTCGTATTGAGTTATTATTGACTCAAGAATGTCAATGTGTCGTTTGAAATCAATTTTATTATGTTCCTCTGCAAGTATCTGGCAACATGGCACAGTATTCGAAAATTAGTTTAATTTCTTCTTCTTTTAAAGTTCCCATTGTCGATCAAAAGTTGCTGTTTTTCTCTTCTTTTTCAGTGGAATAGGCCTACAGGGGATACCACTTAAAAAAGAACGCGTCGGCAATAGTACCTCATGGGTAACGCGGAAACCTATTGTGTTACCTTCTAATTATAAAAATATAAGAAAAAAATACATATACTTGTACAAGTTAAATATTATGCATATATTGCAATAGTCGTATCGATACAACTATTTTTCAGCCTTTGAGGTGCGTTAAAGAAGGGCGCTGTCAACGCTAACACGTTATTCTATCTTTATCGCCCATTACATGTATTGAATCGCCAATTACAAGGATTAAATGACGCATTAGCGCTAATCGACACGCTCCCCAAACGCATCTTTAGTAGGCATCACATAGATGCGCCTTATGATCTCAACGGTCCTGAGGCCGCGAGCCGTGACCGTCAGTTGTACAATCCGCTGCGCAGTAAGGGGAGATAGGAAGCGTAACTCCCGAGAATCGGCCAAAAGTTGTAAACTTTGCTGAGCTCTGGCCTAGGTTGTAAATAATTGCTTCGCTTGCCCTTGGACGCATTGCCTTTGTGGCACTTTTACAACACTTTCACTGTCCAAAAATTTCAATAGTTATCTCAACTCTTAGAAAGAGGGAAAGCAAAAGAAGGAAAAAGTGACATTATATCACTGGAGCTACTACTATTAATTATACGTTTTTTTCTTTAGGGCAAAGCCTTTACTAAAGGACTAAGGACTTTAGGAATGTCGTAAGAAAATCCATTGACATCTTGAATATATGACCATGTTGAATATTTCGTTAGTATTCAAATTTCTAAAAAGGAAACATCAGGAATAGTAATTTGGAGAGACTCGAAGGGACAGTAAAATATGGTCCCGTAATTCGTCATGGCTCACCTTGACAAATGGCTTAATATACTGTCATTACCCGGTAAACATCGATATCTTGTAGACATTTAAAAGATATCTTTAAGACATTTCTAAAAGATGTTTAGAAGTTGTCTAAAAGATACTTAAATAGATTTAGTTGAAGATATCTTTATAGAATTTCTAAAAGATATTTACAGACATCTAAAATATGTCTCGAAAGATATCTTTAACATTTAGATTCCTAAAAAATATCTTTTCAGAAAAAATGGAAGATATCTCAAGACATTGCAAAATGTCTTTTAGAAATCTAAAAGATATCTTTTTGTCTGTCTGGGTATTTAACCCCACATGTAACACCATGCCATTAAGGAAAGCGAGGGAGTCGAGGGGAAATTGGAAAACATATATTTGCTTTGACTATATCCTTTCAAATCATATTAAGTTTTTGATAAAATACCCTATTACCTTCCAAATCATATGTTATCAGTTTTTTATGATATATTTTAATGCTCCAATAATTCACAGTATTATCACCAAATTTCATTTTGGTGTTTCACATTGCCTCGGTCTAATATTTAAACTAAATTTAAACTAATATTTAAACACTAATATTTAAACTAAAATGAAGACAAAAGTTTTAATAGTTTGTAGCTCACTTTTAGGCCTTTGATTTCTATTAAAAAAAAAGATTGGAAGAGATTGAGAGAAAACCGCACAAAATTGCGATATCGCCGCACATAGGGCCATTCTGTTTAATCATTAATCATCCACAAGCCGTTAACTATAGCTATTGTAACCGCATGCCATGACCGTAACCCATGACTAATTGCATATCTTTAAAGATCGCTACCTGAGGTCACTACCTGATCGCTACCCATAAATTTCTTTTAGAATGGTCGCATTTTTTTTTAAGTAATAAAATGTTCCTTCCTTCGAAAATGTTAGTAGTATTTTCTCTTTTTTTCTTTTTTCCAGTGAAGAGAATAAAACGTTGGAATGACAATCGATTTAAACGACATTCAAAATGTGAATTTTCTAAATTTTCTCATTTTTCCCATGTCTGCACAGACGTGGCAAGAACGTGGCTATAACGTCATTACGTCACGTTGTAGCGATGTGCTTGCCACGTACGGTGCAGTCAGGGTCATTTATCAGTAAGTTTCTAAAAATTGCGCGTCCAAAGTTTCCTATGCATTTTTGAAAATGCATGAAATACTTTTTTTCATCGAAAAGAAATATTTTCTCTTTTCCGTGTTCTGGATTAGATTGATGATCTCAGTATAATGTATAATGGATTAAAAATTATAGTAACGTTCTCTCAATATAAAAATTTAGTTTGTTAAGTAAAACCGAATATATATCATCTTAATATAACGGACGTTCATTCCTTCAAAAACAACCAATAGGCATCGTGCATGAAGCAAACATGTGAGAGAAATTTCTTTCCCCACTCACTCATTCTCCCCACTCACTTCCCCCACTCACTTTCTTAGGACCCTATATGAGGAAAAAGACGCTGTTACAGCACACTTCGCTTTGGCGATCTAGCTTGTGCAGATGTGTTTTCTTTTTAAGAGTTTCTGCGAGTTTTTCCTCAGTCCGGCATCTTGGAAGCCATCAACGGACTACCTTTTTCATTGCTACATGAGAAAGGTAAGATAAAGAGTGCGGTAAAACTTTAGAATAGGATCTTCTCCGAATTTTGATAAATTTTTGCTACTTGCTGGATAAAATTCTTTGTTGTGACTACGACAATGATAATCAATGGAAGGAGCCCGAAAAAAATGTTACCGAGCTATTTTTTTCATGTTTTTTCGGGTCTTATAAAACTCTGACGGAAACATACACCAAATTTAAACTATTGAGTAAAAGTATAAAAAACTCAATAAACTTTAATAAACCAAAGACATAAACTATTCTCCGCAATAATTTAGACTTTATAATATAAATTTGTGCATTTGATTAAAGCAGAGCATGATTGTGAATAATGCTCTGCTTTATTTTGCTTGTAATTTATGATACGTAATTTATGATCCTACTTTGCGTAAGGGTCTTGCTAATCTTTTCAGTATTCATTTTTAGTATATCGTAGACTCATTGTTTAATAAGACGAAAGATTCGAGTAACAACTATGAACGGTATTTAATCAGTATAAAATCGATATTTAAAATTTGAAATATATGGAATAAAATTTTCATGTTTTTTCCTATAAAGATCTTAGCCCCCTCCCCCTTCCCTTAATATACTGGGTGTTTCAGACTACCCGGGTCACCCGATTTTTTCGTTAACGCGACATTTCAGAGAAAAATATTTCAGACAAAGGTTGTAGAACTTCAAAAGATCTATTTACTGACGCTATGAGTTTGACCTTGAGATAACCTTGAAAAGTCCAGTCAAGATCAACATAAAAATCTTAAATGGATATCCAAATTTTTTATTACATCATCTTTTTCTAGTAATTAATTTGAACAACTTTTGTCTGAAATATTTTTTTATTTACCTAATATTTTTTTGATATATTTAAAGGAAACTTGATAACTTTTTCAATATTTAACTCGCGATATCTCGCTACCTATTTGTCAAAAGAAAAAGTAGTATTAGACTTTTTTGCTCTATTTAGTCTCAAGAATATATTTTTACAATAGCGTCCTGATTTTTGTTAACTTGCTGATTTTTGGAAATTTCAAAATCATCAAATTAACCAAATTCAGGGCGCTATTGGAACAATATATTCTTGAGACTAAATAGAGCCAAAAAGTCTAGTATTACTTTTTCTTTTGACAAATAGTTAGGGAGATATCGCGAGTTAAATATTGAAGCCCTATAACTTTTGTCTGAAATATTTTTCTCTAAAATGTCGCGTTAACGAAAAAATCGGGTGACTCAGGTGGTCTGAAACACCCGGTATATGTAAAACTTTGTATACATGTTTGTTCACAGCTAGTTTTGTAAATTATTTTGTAAATTACTGAACAAGAAAACGTAGTTTTTGGTATAATAGTATTTTTGAATATTTACCAAAAAAATTGTTCAAAAAATAAGTGGGTAATATTTTTTTCAGGCTCCACCGATTGATTATCACTGTCGGAGTTACAACAAAAATTTTTACCATGAGAGTAGCAAATAAATATCAAAATTCGGCAAAGGCCCTATTCTAAAATTTTACCTTTTTAATATATAATATTATTACATATAACATCATAATTATCTAGCATACATAGACCAAACATTGGCGTATTAATCTACTATCCCATCGCCTATCTGCCGTTCGCATTCCATCAAAACTGCCACTAATATGTGTACATTAAGGTCATTCAACAATACGTGTCGTAAGTTGTAAGCCGTAAGAATTGGCGAATCACAGTCGATTATTACAAAAGTAATCGGCTATAATTGGTCAGTTCTTACGGCTTACAGCTTACAACACATATTGTAGAATGACCTTTACTGGATTCCTTCCAATTTCGTCGCATGCGCATGCACGTGAAACCTCACCAATTCGCAAAACTGCTTCATAGCATTACCACAGTATTATGGGTGCATTCAGTGAGTGCATCCAAAACCACGAGTGCTCACTGAGTGCTCACAGATAGCCGCTCAGCACCGCTTATAGTCGTATTCCCGTATTCATAGTCAGGCCTTATATTTGAGGCCTCCTTATATCCATCTTTAGATGCTGCACGGATTATTTTATTGGCTATAGACCATCTGAAGATAAATTTAAGGAAGTCTTAAATATAAGGCCTGACTATGAATATCAGTGTTAATGAGCACTTTATGACGTACTGGATGTACGCTCAATATAGCATTTAGCACAATCGCTCATTGAATGTTCACATCCGTTTCTAACATGGTCAATTAAACCTTAATTTGAGTTTATACTCTCTGTAGACAAAATCTGAAACCCAGAATAAAGATTAATCAACGTTGGTGAGAAACGGCTATCAATGAGCACTCTATTAGCACCCTAAGTCAATTTGCTAGATGTAAAACTCCCTAACTACTTACAGTGAACGCTCATCATATTCGTAAACGTAGTTTTACATCGCTCACTTCGCTCACTCAGCTCACTTTAAGATCATTCTACATTACTCGCACTAATCGTAAGTTACAAGAAATTTAGCAATTGCAGTTTATTGTTTTTATTGCGAACGAAGAATATTAGATAGCTATTGACGAATTTCTTGCGACTTGCAACTGTATGACTAATATAGAGTGAATTTTATGCTCCTTTTCATTTTTTTCGCGTCAACGTAATATCCCTAAAAGTTAGTAACTAATATAATTCTTGTGCTGGTGAATTTGTACTAGAAATATATTTATCAGGGAAGATTCACACAGGCAGAAAAGCAAAAAGCAGAAAAGCAGCAGCCAATCAAAAGTCGCGCTGGTAGTTTGTCCTTCTCTTCTGTCTCTCTCTCTCTCTCTCTCTCTCTCTCTCTCTCTCTCTCTCTCTCTCTCTCTCTCTCTCTCCCTCCCTCCCTCCCTCCCTCCCTCCCTCCCTCCCTCCCTCCCTCTCCCTCCCTCCCTCTCCCTCCCTCTCCCTCCCTCTCTCTCTCTCTCTCTCTCTCTCTCTCTCTCTCTCAAGAGAGGCTGCTGCTTTTCTGCTTTCTACTTTTCTGCTCAGATGTAAATCTTCCCTCAGAAACGATATTTATATCATGCATAAAATATTAAAGAATTTTTGTATTAGTACGCTAAATAATATTATTTGAAATGCAAAGACGCATTATTATGATAGTTTTACAAAATGAAATAGAAGATAATGATATGATTATTCAAAATATAGTAAATTATGAAAATGATTTGTATGGAGACATGTTAAATAGTAGAAATTTGCATTATCGTAATCAACAGTGATAGGAGTCAGCGATAGAAAACTACGCTCACGAATATGGCGACTGTTCACTGTGAGCAATTAGAAAGCGTTTGCACCCAGTAAATTGACCTAGGGTGCTCACTGAGCGTTCAGTGAGCACTCAGTGAGAACTCGTGGTTCTGGATTCACCCAGTACTACAACCGCTCACTGAGCGCTAAATGAGCTCTTGCATCTGATTGGTGTATATTTTTAAATCTAAAGGAATATACCAATCAAATGATAGCTCATTGAGTGCTCAGTGAGCGGTTGTAGTACTGAATGAGTACGTTCAGCAAAGAAAACCGCTCAGTGAGCAATTAGTGACTATTGGTCCTTACTGTTAGATCCTTATATTCAGGTCTGGTCTACAATAGATGTTGTAAGCTGTAAGCCGTAAGAACTGATCAATAAAGCCAGCGGCACACGGTGCTTGTTTTCGTGCTGGATTGCTTGCTGGATGAAAATACTGCGTTCTGATTGGTATATTTTCGAAGATGGATGAAAATGCACCAATCAGAATGCAATATTTTCATCCAGCAAGCAATCCAGCACGAAAACAAGCACCGTGTGCCGCTGGCTTTATAGCCGATTATTTTTGTAATAATCGACTGTGATTCGCTAATTCTTATGGCTTACAACTTACGACACGTATTGTAGAATGACCTTAAGCAACGATTAACCATATGACCGAATTTTTAATATAATATTGTTGTTTTATTAAAATCAGTAAAATGAATGAAAGAGGTGGGTATAAATGTTGTATAATAAACTGCAAAAGTGCAAATTTAAATTTGCAAAGTGTTAAATTTTTAATCAAAATGTGTCCCCTTCAAAACAATATAATATAAAAAAAAAGCGGACCTCAATATCATTTAGTTTTCGAGATTTTCTACCTGTTACGTTTGAAATTTAGTACCCTGTATATATATACATCTTTCTATATTATAATTAGTAATATGCTATATATTATTAATTATAATATTATTAACATATTATATTAATAATAGTTCATATTCTTATATTATTTTATAATGTATATTATAGATTTGACAGTAAATATTGAAAAACAGCAATAAATCTATTTTAGCTACTATTGTCATTCAAATTATAACCCGCGCACAACCAATAACATGGCGGTCTTGTAGCACCTGAGATCAATGGTCTGTTCTTTTCAGCTGCACTACTGAACTGGTGCAATAAATTAAAATGAGAAAAAATATAGTTGTCTCATTCTAACTTATTGCACTAGTTCCGCAGTGCAGCTGAAAAGAACAGACCACAAAAGAACCGTCACCGAGTGAACCTACTGTTCTTTCTTAAGCCAGCGACACACGGTGCTTGTTTTCGTGCTGGATTGTTTGCTGGATGAAAATACTGCGTTCTGATTGGTATTTCCGAAGATGAATGAAAATGTACCAATCAGAACGCAGTATTTTCATCCAGCAAGCACGAAAACAAGCACTGTGTGCCGCTGACTTTATACCGTGGCATCACAGTCGATTTTTGACTACCTAACGTTAAGGAACGCTCTAGACTTACGATACGTTTGCGAAGTCCTTATCTAAGAATCTATTAAGATTTGTAATCTCTAATGATTGTTGCAATAAATAACGCAAATCTATTTTATGGTAAGTAAACTACAAAGTTAATAAAATAAAAAAAATAGCGATCCATTGATTTTAGCAATTACATATTTTGACGCTAATCATGAATATGTTCAATTTGTTGAGGTTAGGGAAGATGTACAGATCGTACGCGACCATAATTATAAAATATATATCTAACTGATTGTATTTTACAATATTTATAAGTATACACAAGTATGCATAATAACTTTAATATATGGAAATATTTTTCTGGAATATAATATGTGAATTTTCTATAAGAAATAATGATAATGATTCAAAATGATACAGGTACAATTAAATACTTAAAAATTACATTATTTTCTCGATGAATTTCGTATTTTGTAGGAAAATTTGTTTTTTAGCACTTTTCAAAAGATATATTTTTCTATTTGATATGAGATTCATCGTAAAACTCGTCAAGAAGAAGTATTGAAAGCCTTAACATATTTACTATTATGGTTCATTTGGAGAACTTCTCCTGTGACCTATTATTTTTCTTTTTTTCTACATTTATTTAAATTTATTTAAAATAGACTTATTTTACGTGTTCACTGCTAATTGTAGCTAGATAAGGTTATATTTATATGTAACAGTTCTAAGGTGATTAGATATGAAATAAGTTTCTTTTTTTTTAATTAAAATCTTAAGTACCATTATATTAGGTATAAATCCTTTTCAAATTCATGCAATAATATAATGTTAATGTCATATAACATATAATTTTGTGCATTCATATACTAGACATAGAATAAACATATATCAGAAGTTTTTAATTTCTGATTTATATTATTCTAAAGCTTTGGACATGTTGATACTTTCATATGAAATTTTGTATTACTTAAAGCCATTATTATTTGTATAATTTTATTAGGTTTATGTGATACAGATAAATTGGAGTAACAAACTAACTATATATTTGTTGTATTTCTGTAAATCCAGTAAAATAGCTCTTTCTACTTTCCATAACTATCATTATTTCATTATTAATTCTTTTATTTTAATCCATATATTTATTAATTTCTTTAATATTTTCAGAAAGTTCATTGATCTCATAAATTAGATGGAAGCTGGTTTATATCAAATTAATGAGAACGCAATGGAAAATGAAATAGGAAACAGTAAGTATATTCCTTTTCAATTCTATATCTTTTTTTCTTGTTTTCCTTTCTTATAATTTATAGAAATATATAGAGATAAGAGAGAATTTTTTTTAATCCCACATTTCTAAATAATTCAAATATTTCTGATTTCTAAATATTTTACTTTTCTGGTATACTTAATTTTATTTCTTTTCTCTACATATATCTCTACAAGGTGAGGAAAAAAGATGGAAATCCTTAAAAATCTCGAAAGATATAAGTTTTACAGAAAAGCGTTTCAGACAAAAGTTATAAGGCTCAAAACGATATATTTACTAATCTTATCAGTTTGACCTTGAGTGGCATTGCCAAGGTCAGGTCAAGGTCAATTTATTTTTTTTTTAAACAGAAACCCCCATTTTTTATTATATCATCTTTTTCTACCAATCAATTTTTGTCTGAAACACTTTTTATTTGATTAATATTTTTTGAGATATTTAAAGAAAACTCGGAAAATTTTTCAATATTTAACTTACGATATCTCGCGAACTATTTGTCAAAAGAAAAAATGATACTAAACTTTTTTACTCTATTTGGTCTCAAGAACATATTGTTCAATAGTTCCCTAACTTTTGTTAACTTACTGACTTGGAAATTTCAAAATCATCAAATTAACAAAGGTCAAGGTGCTATTATAACAATATATTCTTGAGACCAAGTAGAGTAAAAAGGTCTAATAGCATTTTTTCTTTCGACAAATAGTTGGTAAGATATCGTAAGTTAAATATTGAAAAAGTTCCAGAGATGTTCTTAAATAACTAAAAAAATATTAGGCAAATAAAAAAATGTTTCAGACAAAAGTTGGTTAAATTAATTAGTAGAAAAAAATGATATAATAAAAATGGGGGTTTCTGTTTAAAAAAGATAAGTTGACCTTGACCTGACGATGGCAGCGCTATTCAAAGTCAAACTGATAAGATCAGTAAATACATCGTTTTGAGCCCTATAACTTTTGTCTGAAACATTTTTTTGTAAAACTTATATCTTTTGAGATTTTTAAGAGCTTCTTCCATCATTTTCCTCACTCTGTATATTCTATTTCTTCTATTTTTAGTTTTAATATTTATAATATTATAGTATTAATATTTTCTCTAAATATATGTAAATTTAGATATAACTGTAAACATTTTGTTATTACAGTTTCTGCAAGCATGAGCGAAGAAAGAGTTTCCAGTACTGAGTTACTTGGAATTGATGAAGTTAATGGAAATACTGGTTCCATCAGCAATCCCCATTATACTAAAATGACAGACTTAATGTACTATGGTAATAATAAGCGCAAAGCAGAAGCATATGAAGACCATACATCTTCTTCCGATGATGATGCAGATAATCATCACTTTAGTAATATATTAAGTCATAGCCAAATGTCAAGTATTGATGGTCTTGATGGAAGTAAACCCAGTCATGCTAATAAACAACGGAAGCTAAATGATGAAAATAAAAGCAAGACTAATGATGTATCCTTCATTGAGAAGACTCAGCGTATGATGGAAAAAATGGGGTATCATCCAGGAACAGGTCTTGGTAAACACAGTCAAGGTCGGGTAGAACCGATAGAACCATTCATGCAATATGGTCGAAGAGGATTTGGCCATTCTGCACCAAACCTTAAAGAGGCGAGCCTCAAGTGGGTTCCTCAGGATGAAGTAATAGAAGTAATTGAAGACATGGAATGGATAATGAACAATTATCCTGTGTTGAGGAAGACGCACATTGAAAATTGGTTAGTATTAGGACCTAAAAAGGAAATCATAGACGATGAGACTACTTTCTGTGACCCAGAGATAATGGCACAGCTCATCAATTCGAAATCAATGTTTGATGGTTTAAACAAGGTTGAAATGCGAAAGGCAAGAACTCGTTCAAATGCTTACGAAACCATCCGCACCGCAGGTTTCCTAAATCGTGCAGCTGTTAAGATGGCGAACATAAATAAAGCGTGCAATTTTATGTTCACTGATGGAGTAGATATGAAGGACGAGCTGTTATACTTTGCAGATGTATGCGCTGGCCCTGGTGGTTTTAGCGAATATATTTTGTCAAGAAAGAAGTGGCATGCTAAAGGATTTGGATTTACTCTGAAAAATGAAAATGACTTTAAATTAGACGAGTTTTTCGCCGGACCATGCGAGACTTTCCATCCATTTTATGGATCTAAAGATAATGGTGATGTGTATGATCCAAAGAATCAGATAGAGTTCAGAGACTTAATCATGAAACACACATATGGAAAAGGAGTACATTTTATGATGTCAGATGGAGGTTTCTCTGTGGAAGGCAAAGAAAATATACAGGAGATTTTATCAAAGCGGCTCTATCTATGCCAATGTTTGATAGCACTCATGATAGTGAGAACAGGTGGACATTTTGTAACAAAGTTATTCGATCTGTTCACGCCGTTTAGTGTTGGACTAGTTTACTTGATGTACAGATGTTTCGACAGTGTCTGTATTTTCAAGCCCAACAGTTCTAGACCAGCTAATTCTGAACGCTATTTAATATGCAAGGGAAAAAAGGAAGATACAGAAGAAGTAATGCGTTATTTATTTGATGCTAACCTTATGATGTCACATATCTCAAAGCAAGAGAAGGACAACGATGTGACCCAATTGGTACCGCTTAGCGAGCTAGAAGCAAACGAGTCGTTCATAAAATATCTGAGAAACTCGAACGACACCCTGGGAAAGAAGCAAATAGTAAATCTCTTAAAAATCGCAGCTTTCTGCGAAGACACGTTACTAATCGAACCAAAGCAAGCAGATATGCGAAAAATGTGTCTGCAACATTGGAATTTACCCGACAAGAGTCGTGTGAGACCGTATAACGTCAAGCCGCAAGATAAGGTAAATAAATAAATAAATGTTTATCATTGTTCTAGAGTCTTGCCCTCTAAGAGTGTTAACAAAAAAGTGATCAGCAATAATTATTATGCTTATTCATTTTAGATAATATTTATATGTTCAAATATACAGATTGTGCTGTTAGGCAATCATAGAAAAACAATATTTTTTATAATATCAATAAAAATGCATTTATTACACTTCTTAGGTAGCTGTGCTGATTATTTTGATTTCTGATTGTTATAGGTACGAGAAATCTTAAATAATTCTGCAGATTTCATCGGGCACGATGCGCAGAAACTGACCAAAGAAATAGTAAATGTCACAATATTCAATAAACCATACGATTGGTATTGTATACCATGCGGTTCTGGACAATACGTTGATGAAGATAAAGCAGCGACGTTTTATCTGGGCCTGGGCAGGAGGAGAGTATATCGTTACGTGAAGGGCAAATGGGAATCTATCGGGGACGTGAAATTGGAATTACCGCCCAATACTCTCGTATATGCTGAATTGGTGTACGAATCGAAATGGACAGGAAAATACTTCACCAAGTCTCGTGCGCTGCACATCTTAGATGCTTATATGCTCGGTGGTGAGGATGTAAGCACGAAATATATAACTCACAGGTAAGATATTATTTCCATTTATTTTATCGGACATAATACGAATAATTTCATTTATATTTTCAATATCTTTACAAATTGAAGTAATAAATCGGTATAATGTTATAGATCTATCGGTATAATAATAATAATACAAAATGTAGTCTCTATAAATATCGTCGGTGTATACATATATAAGACTATAGTTAATATATATGAATATATATTCAATGAGATATTTATATTATAGGCATAAACTCACAAAGAAATTTTGCGATGCTTTGTGGAAACCAACCCCGCATGACTACGTTTGTGTGCGAGCTAAGGAAATCTTCATGTTCGAACCGAACATAAATAAGAAGTTGCGAATTGCACCACGTCGCGTGAAAAGTATGTCAATGCCGTTCGAGTTTCCAAAAAATCCATTGGAACGCGATAGCGAAGATGACAAAGAACCACTGTATTTTGGACTTAACAGCGTACTCTTCTTAAGAAGCACCGTTCATCCTTGGACCCGTCATGTCAGTCAAAAAACAAATTATACTTATGTTTTTAATCGGGATACAGGATTGAAAGAGTATGACAACCGTAGACCGCAAGCTGCTGAAGCGAATTTCAAACAAGCATTCGAGGGACGTGTTATTTGGCACTGGCCACAGGACAATGCATTGAATTTGGACACGTTGCTTCAAATGCTCAGGCCAAATCTCAGCAATCATGAAAAGTTTAATTTGTAATTTGAATTATCTGAGTATTTAATGTAAATACATTAGGATCTTGTTTCTTTATCTCGATTTTTTTCGAGAAGTTTATATCCAATTTAGGTTTGCAAAGTAATTTGCAAAGTATGGATAATTTATGACAGGACAGCATAATTTATGACAAAACGGAATAACTTATTGGAACGGATGACTTATTGCATCGCATCTTATCTATATTTTATAGAAAGCGGTCGTGATATATCTCAATGTATATATTTTTTTATATATTATACGAAGATAATATGAACCTGTTAGTTATTATATAACTATAATAGTCATTAAGAATATATTTTTATTATAGCAACGTTTAAATTTGTATTTTTTTATTCTCCAAAATCATGGTTAATACATTTCCCACACTATATCTGTTTAGACATGTCTGTACATATCCTATATCCTATAAAAATATAAAGGTAGGTTCTGCCCGAGGTTTCTACCGACCTTCGATCTCTCAATGAACATTAGTAAAATAAATATATAATGCGAATAATTCAATAATCTATTATAGAAAAAAATATAATAAGATACATAAGATATATAGTCAAAAGAAAATTAAGAAAAAGAAAGAATTTTAACATATAGCGGTACTTGGACTCAAATAGAATTTATATATAAATTATAACATGTTAATTTATTACAAACAACCTCTCGATACACTATTATATACAGCTATTTTTATATTTAATTTATGTATATATATATATATATATATATATATATATATTTATATTTACATTATGTGTATATAAATATCATCTGCACACGCACTCATCTCACTTTCGTACATAGTTTTTCTTTTTAAATTTATCTTTGACGCTTTCGTGGTAAATATAATGGTTTTAATATGGTTAAAGAGGAAAAAGCGTTTTCGTCTAGAACAGTTCAGTAAAGGTGAATACAAATTATTAAAGTGCTTCTATGAATATATACATAAATTGAAACGAGAAAAATATATTCTAATTACTCGAATTGTTGTGAGTTATGTCAGATTGTACTTCGTGAAATATAATATTGTAACAAGTTATTGTAAAATTAATTTTAATTAATATTTATATACGTTGGTTTTAATTCACTTACAAATTTAAGTTTATCGTTAAAGTATTAAAGTTTAACAATTGACATTAATATTATATTATATAATTAGCATCAATAAAATATCTTTAAATGGACAGATTTCTATTTAGCCTACTTATAATTCAGAGATATATTGCTCGTTTTACTTTATGTATATATCCTTTGTTTCGATGTACTTGCAATATATAAGTCTCTGTAAACATCAGTGGTAAATTATACTCTTTGATTTCATATTGTGTTAAATAAAAATATGTTAAAGTTCTCACTTGTCAAATATAATTTAACAATTTAGACTTGTACTTATAAAACGATGGAAGAGAAATTTAACGCGTGACTATGTCAACTTAATAATTTTTGGCAGTTATATATGTAGAATATCTTAACGCATTATTATATAGTACCGGTACGTTCTCGACTCTTCTGACGATCCTTGGTAACGGTAGTCATGCTAAAGTACTTTGAGGCCTTGCTTCCCAAATTTTAGACAAATATAAGTGTAAATGTTCATTTATATCACTATAAGTTGACAGTGGATACAATATCCGTTTCTGACTTCGCGTACGTCATATTATAGTCGCGAGGTCTATTTAACAAAATAATATAGAATAAACAGGTTTTATTATGAATTCATCAGAAATTTAACTGATTTATGGCACTTTATATATAATACTTCTAGAATTCAAGGGAAGAAATAAATATATAAAAGAATATAATAAATCACAAAATGTATCATCTATGATACGAGAGGACAGTGGTTGCCCACAGAAGACGTTGCCAAATCCAACGCGGCACTCTGCATGGTACAAAATTAGTCATTGCACCAGCCAAGTGACGCACCCAGTCCCAGATACCCCATGGCGCATGACCGCCATTCACATAAAGGACGTACGTGAAACCATCCTTACATTTGCCGCGAATCGAATAGTAATATGGAAGAAAACTGTGTAGTCGAAAGTGACACCTCTGGTAAAACAGTATAGCGGGAACATTGCTAGATAATACATGTAGGAAGACTGCCTTAACAGAGGACCGTTCAGGAGCAGTGACATGGGCCAGCAATTGTTCCAGTAGTAATGAAGCTATACCATTTCTCCTGTATGCACGACGTACGCCCAAACTGAGTATATAGCCTACTAGACAATCTTTCCCCAAACTGGAGCACAAAATACCACGGTCCTCCTTGTTCAGCTTGGTATATGGCTTGATTTCCGCAACAATCAGTCCTATTATTACTCCACCATATACTGCGGCAAGTGCGTAAAATCTCGAAGAGCTTGTAATATCTTCGTACCACGAATAAGGATAATCTGTAGGAAGAAAAATTGAATTAAATCAAGTTTAATAGACTCTTAAATAGTACATGTTAGTTTAATTAAGAGTAGCAAAAAATTTGATATACACAGATGTTTTAGTTTATCTTGAGCTTTCTTCAATACTATACTAAGAAATTTGATAAATGTTTCTATGAATAACACTTTCATTATCTGTGTTATCAGTTTTATTCTACAATAAAAAACAAGATTATACTTGAAGAACTTATAGTAAGACTAATATCAGGCAAGAACTAATCTGTTAAGCAATATCTTACAGAATCAAATATCTTTCAAGAAATTAGTATTTCACATATCCTCGAAAAGACAAATGTTCAGTCTACAGATATAAAAGAGAGTTTGACGTTTCAAGTTGCACATGTCACCTTACGCGCAATGAGTGGTATTAAAGGGCTCACCTATTGGGAACCAATCCTGACAGAGCGAACGCACTTCCTCCAAGTCGTCCGGGCAGAGGAAACGCAGCTGCACCTCGCCCAGCACACACAACGGCACCGTCACCGGCGTCACGGTGGCAGTCGCCGTGGTGCCACCGGTGGTCGAACAACAGCTCCGAGGAGTGACGGTCTCGTTCGTATATAAGCGTTCGCCATCCGGTTCGACGACAGCAGCGGCGGCGACAACGGCGGCGACAGCACCAGATTCACTTCTCTCAATCTCCGGCAGGATCAGGTACCGGTTAAAGGACACTGCCATCGCGCCACAGCAACTTCTTGACCATCATCTTACGGCTGATCATTTGCGGCCGCCGGGGCAATGCGCGCGCGAACAAAGCATAGACACAAGCAGATCACGTCGTCACCACGCACACGCGGCCGCTGCTGGTAAACACGCAGCGGCGCGTCGTGAACATTTTGTTTTTGTCCGTCGGTTCGTTAGCTGACTCGAGCAACGGCGTTGGCCCCTCATTCAAGAACACGACAGACGTAACACTCGCTGTCTCACACGCGCGGACGTGTAATGTAAACGAGTTGCTTTCATCGCACGCGCAGGCTGACCATAATTGAGAACCACAGCCCGGGAGATTCTCTCGAAAGATAAATTCTCTTAATGAATTACGAACGTGTTTTGTAGTTTATAAAAAAAAATAAAACAATTATCTAAGCAGTAAGAATCAAGGAAAGTCGATTACTAATGTTCTAGCGTAAATTCGTAAAAGGCGAATATTTTCTACCTTGAAAACATTTTAAAATATTTCCTTCTTTCGAGAGTTTATGTAAAAAGGAAAGATTTATAATCGTTCTATAAATGTTTCACCAGAGAGGAATTCTAGTGCGCGATTGGTCGATTTCCCTATGCGGTTTATGTTTTAGTGGCTGATCGCAAGTCCAGCTGGAAAACGAAATATAAGCGTGCAAATCCCATTTCATTCAATCGTTATAAAAAGCAAAAAATGAACACAATTTCCGCTATAAATGCAATAAAGTCGTGTTCATCGAAAATCGATCGACGTCATGAAAACGCGATTGTACATGTTCTCGGTGAAAGCGCGTGAAATGTCTGCGCGAGCGAGGTTGCTTTGGATCAGCTGTTGTATTCGAAGTTACTCAGTGCGCGCGTTTAGAATCGCTTGAAATTTCGGCGCATCACTATGACGGCAAATAAATCTGTAATCGTCCTTGCGCCGAACGGCCGCCGGCAAAATGTGAAAATTACACTCAACACGACGATTTTGCAGGTAAATCAAGCGATTTGATATTACGCGCTCCTTTGTTTCTTTCTCACCAACGATTGACAGTGATTACGTTTTCTCTGTGAGAATAATGCAGACGTCACGCAACACGTTGAGCAAAAAAAATGTTTACGCGACATTTTTATGTTGCGACTGGTTTTCCATAGGTTTTGGAGGAGGTGTGCCAGAAGCAAGGCTACAACGTCGACGACTATGACATTAAGTGAGTACGACACTTCGAAACTTCGGTTTGCATTGTGATATAATTTCCATAAGCCGTATGTTACATCTCACTGTTACAGACACGTTCATCGGATATTAGATCTTAACACGACGTTCCGCTTTAGTGGTCTACCGAATAATGCTCAGCTGGAAATGGTAGCTTGCACAAAGATGCGCTCTGTATCGAGTGTTACAATTGGTATACAGCCAGAGGACGGAGAGAGAATAATGCGCGATTTCTCGCCTAATACAACATTAGCTCAAGCGTTGATAGACATATTTCCCAATTCGGACCTCGAGAGAGCTGTATTGATCTATATGCATAGTGAGGTATAAGGTGTATTAATGAAATATAGAAATTGATATGTTTGACAATTGCTGCACGATGCAAGCATAAAAACGAAAGGCAACAAAGATGCACCTTTTTTTTTCTGCACAGGTATATGGAAGAGAAGCATTGGAGAAAACGACGTTGAAATCACTAGGCCTAAACAGTGGAAAGGCGATAATACGATTAATATACCGTAATCCCGAGCAATTAAAAACTCAAGCACATGTGTCAACACCTCTGCTCCCAAAGCCAGCCTCGGTAGTGGACTCATGGAGTGATTCATCAAGTAGCTCAAGAAATGATAGAAATTCTCAAAGAGTACTTTCGCCAACAGCACACTGTAGTAAGACAACAGATGACATGACTTTGTTGCCAACAATTGTGCCAGATACAGAGAATCAGAACAAATCGGGAGATGAGATAAACCTGGATGTAAACATAGATGAAGAAAAAATGGAGACAACAAATGAAACAAAGTCAGATGTAAATGCAGAGGAGAAGATGGATATAGAAGACGAACAGACAAATGCAAGAAATGAGGGGGAAAACCAGGAAATAGATACATCTGTGATAAAAGAAACTCATTCCATTGTGTCGAATGTCCACGACCACGATACTGAAAGAGATCAGAATATCACGGAGGCGTGCAAGATAGATCAGGAAGACACATATAAAATTGAGTTTGTAAGATGTAATTGTGCATACGTGCAATCTCGTAGCAGTGACGTGTTTGCTTATTAATGTACATAATCTCGTATTGTAGTTAGGGGAGAGAAACGCTCTAGTGTTCAATCAAGCCGGAACTCAGGCACTGCAGAGAGACGAATTGCCGGACAGCTTTTTCGAGCTCGATTTGCACGACGCAAAGACTCTTATGCGAGACGCTAAGCGTCGCAGGGAACAATTCGAGTCCGCTCCACTACTGACAGAAGCGCAGCGTCAGTTGGATCGAAACAAACGGACTCTGGACCAATTGAACAAGTATCGACGCACCGTAATTCGCATACAATTTCCCGATCAGTTCGTTCTTCAGGGTTTGTTTGGCCCACTGGAGAGTGTTCAAACCGTCAAAGATTTTATTGTGAATTATTTAGACGATCCGAACTGCGAATTCACAATCTGTGAGTAGTAATTCGTAGTTGACATATTCATTTTATGAATGAGAAGTAAAAGGGATAGAAAGATATATATTTTTAATAAAATTTCTCTTGTCGACAGATACAGCTCCACCAAAGCACGTTTTGAATCCTGAAGCGCGATTGATAGATGAAAATTTGATTCCTTCTGCTGTCGTTTATTACTCCGGACAATCGTCGCTCAAACCGAGTGTAAAAACGAAATTAACGGATCCAAGAGCTGCTGGTGTCGAAGCTGTGAGATCTAGGTAAGGCTGTAAGTTACGACATATCGATTGTAGCACTCAATGTAAATTGATGCTACATCTTATATGTTTATCTATAGAATCGATACAATGCGAAAAGAACGAGATCCGACGACTAAAGACGAAGGAGGCACAGTTGCTGAGAATAAAAGTGATTATGTTACTTCAGGACCGAGTGGTGGTGAATCATCGTCATCATCATTGTCATCAACAGGAAATGAAAGAGGAAAACCAAAGTGGTTCAAACTATTAAGCAATTAAATAATATATCATTTCGCTAATAACTCCAACAGGGTGGTTTCTCAAATTGTAACATAAACTGTGTTCTACACAAACTTGAGGATTACAGGATTTCTATGCAGACTTGTATATGCGCGCAGGCACGCATGCATGATTGATGTGTCGTCATGCGTATCCTCAACAAGTCTAAAATATACAAATCTATACACACAACAAACGTCCAACGTGTCTCATTATTCCAATTGAAATGTACAAAGCTTTACACAAGAGAATAGTCTCCGATGCTTATTAAAATTAGTTATAAAAGTGGAAACAAAATGGTACATGTACAAGTAGTAGAATACTTTGTTCTTACCGACTAACTCTATGGCCTGCAGTAATAACATCTTATATATTCGTCATATGTATATATATATATACAAGATGTCGTAATTGACATTTCGAAATACCAACAAAATAGCTCGCAACAACTAGCTGGTCGACATAGAGAGACGCAAATATTTTTAGTATTGTTTCGGTTCTTCTCACGAACTTTCCTGTTAAAGTATCTTGAAATGCGAATCACGGGACAGACGTCTTGTATATATGTATGAAAAACAGTGATATATAGCCGAGTGATGAGAATACAATCGTGATCTCTAGAAATATGTATCGATGATACTAACCGTGTGATAAAAGTGCTCCGATCAATAACATTAAGTATATACTTTAGATAATAAATGTAATAATAATTTAGATAGAGTAACAAGATTTTTAGTTCACGATATCGACTTGCCTCTTTGTAAATGGCGAATGTTTATGTATTTTGCAGAGAATGTAATGAAGCGAGAATTGCAAGAATGTTTATGATGTTTAGTGTCAATATGAATTAACGTTATCAATCGTCTATTAAAAGTGCCATTAACTTTGCAAGTCAGGTGGTACTGTTGTGGGCGATTGTAACTGCAAATGCATGAGCCTACGAACAGGGCCGCCGATTATATTCCCGGCAGGACCGGAGCCACCAGCCTCGGCCTCGATACTCTCTTGCAAACTTGCCTCTACAGGATCCGCGACGTTGTTATCCTCAGCCGTTACAGTGTTCTCTTCTTTTATCAATTGCGACTGCACCTGCGAGTCTAACAATCGCATGTACTTGTCCATATCCCCGCCCTTATCTTCGTCATCGCCACCAAGCGATCCTTCCGAACTACCTTCAAATTCTCCTTCGCCTCCCGGAACGACCAAATCGAGAATACCTCTTAATGCGCTGTCAAATGCATCCGCATCGAACTCTATTCGCGTACTATCCTCTGCATCTTGCATCACATCGTTTTCCACTGATTGTTCCCTGTGAAACATTCGACATTACTATAAAATCATTATATTTCAATGATGCGACTTGGTTCAAAAATTAGTATAGGATTGTCATTCTGTCCCTGATGCAAACCGTACCCTAAAAAATGCACGCCATCGACAGTGCTAGTTTGGTTGAGAAACGATTGCACCTTCTCTCGAAGACTCAAAGACTCCTGATCCAATTTCTTGTCTTTAATGTTGCCCCACTGTTGATTTAAGTACGTCTCTAATTGTGCCGGATCTATATTAAGCCAACTGTCACTATCCGCAGGACTCAGTGTGGTCTCGTCTTGAGCTGTGAATAAATGTTAATCAAGTATAGCGTTAAATATAAAAACATAATGTAACTCAATACATTAATGATATTTAGAGTGGCACGATGTAAAACGAATTACCATGCATTTCAATGTCATTGGTCTGTATATTCTCCCATGCTTCTAAGACTTTTTGAGCATCACTTTCGTGTAAATTTGTTAAATTATCAAACAAGGTCGCATGCTTCAAGAAATACTCTTTTGCTGTTGACAGCAATTTATCACGTTCCTGGCTACCTTCCAACAGATCTCTAAAATAACCGCTTGCCTCTAAACGAGCTAGATAAGCGTTGAAGGCTGGTTCGTTCAGCTTTAACTTCTCAGTGTCGTCAGACACGTCCGACTTTTCTTTGGTACATTTTCTACGCTCCTCATTGGCTCGAGCTACTAGCATCTCTAAACCACATGCTACTTTAACTCCAAGAACATGAGCATTGTATTTTGAGCAAGTTGCAGGTGGTATGTTCCAACCTGTTCTTGGATCACCGGTATAACGACAATATGTTGCCATGGCATATAAACACTTGGTCATTTTGAGATTGACCATAGTTCTTTGCTCAGGGGGGAAATATCTCATAGCGCGACATACCTGAAATAATAAAATTAAGTATTGTAAAACCACTTGAATAAAAAATCAAGTACATTCTATTACCCTGCGCTCCAATGGATCTGAATGACAAATGGTTCTAATTGCTGGAGCTATGAGTCTTGGTTCTAAACGAAGTATAGAGGCTGCTTTTTCTGGAAGAAACGCTCTAGTCTTATGTTTCCTTTTCTGTATCTCATCTGGATAAATACCAATTCGTTTTTGCAATACAAGCTGTACTTTTTCAGACATCTTGGAGATATATGGCTTGCCATTTATATTATTCAATAAATTTGGAAATGACGTGCCTCTTTCTCTGATAACATGTATGTCACCATTATGAATGAACACTCGATCTTGACATGTCTCAGGACTAGCCCACAATGGTAGAACATTAGCAGCTTCTATCAGGAGAAATTCTCCATCCGAATCTACTACTCTGGCGATCAATCCATTGAAAACTTTAGTAAGCCTAAATATCAGGAACACTGTCAACCATTCATCGCCTATGTCTTCGTCAAAACGCAGACTTGCATATATATGAGGCAAGGTATGATAATCTAGTGATAAAATAATACATTGTTAGCATCAGTTATAATATCTTCTGAAAATAACTTTCATGAATGAAAATGCTCACCTTCTTCTACAGCTGATCCCTCAAGTATTCTATTCAATAACATTGCTTGCTTGATTCTAGGACGGAAATTTAAACTGTCACAATGCCATATATGATCAACAATAAGCGGCGCGATCTCCGCGTTGTACTTGGCAATTTCTTCAATCAGCGTCGCCTCCGTTACCGCGTCTGGATCCGTGGTGTAGCAAAATTTAGGATAAAGAAAACATTCCAGAATGTCTTCTTCTTTCGCCTTATGCATGACCGTTGTGTTTGCCATTTTCTAGCGTTGTATATCTCGAATCAGTCGGATTTTAATAACCGTATGCACTATTGTGGTCCTACGTCACCTCGTTCACTAAATCAACTTTGAATAGACACGCGCTTTTTATGTGACGCTCGATTTCCATGGGCGTTCCTCGTGAATGAACGCATAGACGACAATAAGCGTGACTAAAGTTGTTTACTGGATTATCGCAGATGTGATCATAACCTATACAGCCGAGTCGAAGTTGTCCAAATAGCTTAGGCACGCTCTATAACGCACTTTAATCCTAACCTAACCTAATCTCTTCGACAGCGACTTGGTTGTGCTGTCACACAGTACATACCTGCATTCGATGCATTCATGACAGTGCATACGATGGGATATGCGGAGCGCATGAGTGGAAGAACACGTTCGGTTTTCCGTCGAAGAGAATAAGATCAGAACTGATTTACACCACCGATGAAGCCGAACGATAAAAAATCGTTAGCTTCGATGGACTTGGCTTCGATTATACACCGTAATCAACGGTAATCAGAAATGTAAGATATCTACTTATGTTATTTAAGAGACAAACCCTATTTTTTGATATGTAAAATTCTTGGCTGCTTGTGGGAATTTTTTTCTTTAAATACCATTTTGGAGCTATGAGATTATTTTTATTGCTTTTTTATTTTATACGAGTCTATTGTCTCAGATATTACTTCTGATAAACTGTAAGACAACTTATATATTGTGTTAAGAATATTTAAGAAACATGTAGAGCATGTTGTCTCATGAGCAAAGTTGTTAACATACAGACTAGTATAATAGCTTTAACATTTACCAAATTTAGGATCTCTCTCTCTCTCTCTCTCTTTCTCTCTCTCTCTCTCTCTCTCCCCCTCTCTCCCTTTTTCTTAGATACACTATGAAGAAATAGATTGGCAACAATTATGAGGCAGATAAATTCTTGGATCCTATGGAAGTTCTACATTTATAAAATTAAATTGTCATGCAATAGTTTGGGAAATATTTCAGGAATGATCTTAAGGAAATATTTGAGAATGTTTGGTAGAGAGTTAAGACTAAGTCAATATAAGAATTGTCTTAAGGATTAGATATTCTTGATGTTCATATATGTACGAGGATTAGATATTCTTGATGTTCATATATGTAATAGTATGTGTGAGTATATAGTAATATAGTAATAGTATGTGTATATGTATATATATAATATTTTACAGATATAATTTATTTTTCAAAATATTTTCTATATATCTTGGTATTACATGTTCCTTAGATGTCCTTGATACAAACATAATATATAATTAATCTTACAATTTACCAGTTGATATCTGAGATAAGAGATTCATGTAAAACCAATAATACAAGTGATTTTATTCTCAAATCTCAAACTCTCTTTAATCTCTTTAATCTCAACTCTCAAATAGTATCGAAGATAGATTTTCAGAAAAATTTTACAGCCAAAAATTTTACAGAAACAGCATTTGAAAAACATGGTAACCACCAAGAACCCGACCGGCCGATCATCTAGCTGTTTACGCAAGTATCGGCTACTTTTCACATTCGGCGTAACTGTACTGTGTGTACAAATTTATCTAGCGCATACATTTTTCGGTCTGGACAATGGCAGAGATAAATCTAGCCGGCTATCATCCGGAGAGGTAATTCTTATCTAAACTTATATTAAAAACAGTATGAAACCATGTGTGTGAAAGTAGCAAAATTTATTTACATTTTGTTACTTAACATTTTTCACAGACTGGTTCATCTCAACCTGAAGAGGGCGAAGGTTTACCGAAAGGCTTACGTCAATTGAAGCTTCCACCTGACAAACAAATAAATATAAATAAGCAAACTTTGCAATCTCAACGAAATCGCACCGCCAGAATCAAGCTAGATCGTAAATCACTAAACTTTATACCTATGTGCGAAGTTACAGGTAGAGAAGCAGTGAGTGCCGTAACGCGTGCTCAGAGTCAAGCATGCAAGCAACGCATTGTCAATGTGACGTGCCTTAGCCAGCAGGGTTTACTATACCCGGAAAGAGTACAATCTTTGTGTCCTCATTCTCCAGGTTTTACAGGCATGCCGACCAGCTTAGGCTGTTTCAAAGATGATAAGACTTTGAGAATACTTTCTGGTTATTACCACATTTTCAAAGGGAACAATTCTCCGGAGCATTGCGCTTACATGTGTCTTCAGTCGGGATATCCATATTCTGGTACAGAGTACTCGTTAGTATCTCTCAGAATTAATGTCTACCTTTATAGTTTATTTAATCCTCTTCGAATATATCATGAATACATGCAATTTTAGTGTGGAATGCTTCTGTGGGATGGAGGAACCATCGTTTACGAAACGTTTACCAGATTCTAGTTGCAATATGAAATGTTCCGGCAATCCGAAACAGTCATGCGGTGGCTATTTAACTATCAATATATATTGGACTGGAATTCAAAGTAAGTAAATACATGTAAATATATATAGATATCTATAAGATTATCAAAGATCTCATCTTGGTTTAATAGAATTTAAACCCCAAGAGGCGAAAAACTCAAGTTTAAAGAATGAATCTGAACAGCCTGCGCGAATAGCCTATCTACTAACAGTGAATGGCAGGGCAAGCCGACAAGTGAAGCGGCTTATAAATATTTTGTATCATCCGTCACATTTATTTTATATCCACGTTGATGCAGTAAGTAACAAACTTCGATATTATGCCGAATTTGATAAACTAATAGATGTATTTAAATCAAGTTTTATATTTCCAGAGGCAGGATTATTTATACCGTGAAATATTGGAGGTAGAAAAATCATGTAAATTGAATAATATCAAAGTAGCGAGAGGAGAAGGCTTGAGACATGCAAGTATCTGGGGCGGTGCGAGCCTCTTGACAACTCTTTTAAAGTCTGCGCAACAGATGCTTGCTCATCATCATCATTGGGATTTTCTCGTGAATCTATCGGAATCCGATTTCCCAGTGAAAAGCAACAATCAATTGATTGAATTTTTAAGCTGGAATAAAGGCATGAACTTCGTGAAATCTCATGGAAGAGAAGTTCAACGTTTCATAACGAAGCAAGGTTTAGATAAAACATTCGTCGAATGTGAGGCACGCATGTGGAGAGTCGGCGATCGAAAATTACCGGATGGTATGTGACTTTGTTTTAGCTCTTCGAAAAGATTTACAAATATTAATATAAAAATATAAAATATCTGCAACATCCAATATACTTGTATCTTGGAAGAAAAACAGCTAATTTTCGTTTCTTCTGCTTTTAGTTATAGAAATCTTAGAATTGATGTGGATATCTTAAAACAACATGTATTAGTTGTATTGATTAACTAATATTTTAGTAATTAAAGAACAAAATGTGCGATATATATAAAATTTTAAAATTTTAAAATGTTTACAATTTTTTTTCTCTAAGGTTTCTATAACTAAAAATTGATAAAAGAACCTGGGCATTATTCTCTAAAGGTATAGATACAATATATACAGGGTGCTAAATTTCAAATGTAACAGGTAAAAAATCTCGAAAACTATGAAAGATATTAAAAAAAGCTAAAACACGTGTTTCATGATTTCGAAGGGGAAAGAGAATGGTATTATCAGTTTTTTATTTGGAGGGCATTTTCAAGAGCAGTTGAAGGTCAACTTAATTTTTTAAATTAGAAAGCCCAATTTTTTATTATATTTTCTTTTTCTACCAATTAATGTTAATAACTTTTGTCTGGAACATTTTCTTATTTACCTAATATTTTTTGAAATATTTAAAGATTACTTGATAACTTTTTCAACATTTAACTTATGATATCTCGCTAACTATTCGCCGAAAGAAAAAATAGTATTAGACTTTTTTATTTTATTTACTATCAAGAATATATTACTATGATAGTGCCCTAACTGTTTTGTTAATTTAATAATTTTGAAATTTCCAAAGGTCGATAAGTTAACAAAAGTTAGGGCACTATTATAGTAATATATTCTTGATAGTAAATAAAGTAAAGAAGTCTAGTACTATTTTTTTTTTCGATGAATTAGCGAGATATCGTAAGTTAAATGTTGAAAAAGTTACCAAGTTTTCCTTCAATATTTCAAAAAATATTAAATAAAAAAATATTTCAGACAAATTGTTAAAATTAATTGGTAGAAAAAGAAGATATAATAAAAAATTGGGCTTTCTATTTTAAAAAATTAAGTTGACCTTCAACTGACCTTGAAAATGCCCTCCAAATAAAAAACTGATAATGCCATTCTCTTTCCCCTTCAAAATCATGGAACACGAGTTTTAGCTTTTTTTAATATCTTTCATAGTTTTTGAGGTTTTTTACCTGTTATATTTGAAATTTAGCACCCTGTATAATATATAGATTGAATGTAATTAAAAACGGTATTGTTATCTTTGTCTTTTATACAGGTATTCAAGTTGATGGTGGTAGCGATTGGATTGCACTAAGTCGGGACTTTGTCGAGTACGTTGCCAATCCGAATCCTGATCTACTAGTAGCCAGTCTGCTAAAACTGTTTAAATACACTTTGCTGCCAGCTGAATCGTTCTTTCACACTGTTTTGAGAAATTCGAGATTCTGCAGTACCTATATAGACAATAACTTGCATGTAACTAACTGGAAGAGGAAATTAGGATGCAAGTGCCAATATAAAGCGGTAGTGGACTGGTGTGGATGCAGCCCGAACGATTTCAAACTTGAGGATTTTAATCGGATACGAAACACAGCAGATCGTAATTTATTTTTCGCCCGGAAGTTTGAACCCATCATCGATCAAAGAATTGTGAATAAAGTAGAGGAATGGCTGTATCCCGATAGAACAAACAGAACGATTAAAGCCGGAGGCTATGACATGTATTGGCAAAGTCTCTATCATCATGCAGACTTGAGTCCGCATCCTGATGATGCATTATTGACGCTTTCCTATTCCTTGGCAAGGCTAGTTTTTCAGAAACTGAAGATGAACTATAAAGATATCTACTTGTTAGAGAACACCGCATACTTCCGAGAAGATCGATTCACTGGTATTCTGATTCTCGCAGAGAATAATGATAAATCCTTCAGTACATCTGTATTATCCAGTGATCATGTGAAACGCGTAGAAGCTTTGGTTCATACGCGACATAACTTCTCTACGAATAGATATTGGCTGGGAAAGATACGAAGTCTCGCTGTTAGTACAGATTACGATCAAAAAGAGCAGACATTCAGAAATTTAGTAGGTAGTATAGGCCCGTACTCAAATCCAGTGTTGGCTTATGAATTCGATACAGGTATTACAGTACCACAAAACATATCAGTCCTATGGATTGATCCACAGGGCCGTTTGGCCGATATTAATCATATTCTGCTTGAAGAAATGACTCTGGTAATATACACTTATATGTTAGCTTTATGCTTTCAAAGTCCAGTAATTAAAGTACTCTCAATTAATTTATATAATTCTATCATATATGTCTTCAGGTGGGACATGTTAAACCTCAACTAAATGACCAGTTAACTATTGGCACTTGGCAGCTATTGTTGGTTACTGACACCCTGCTGGTGACGAAATTGAATTTTCTAGTGACTCCATTGTCCTATTGGAAAACCAAAAAGATCGATCCGAAAAAGGCCAAGGAGATAATAAATGGTCCGAACATCGTTTACCATGTTACAGAGGAAATGAATAAGAAATGGTCGAGCTTAGTGAGATATGCGATGTTGAACAAGCAGAGCGTGCACGATCAGAATAGGATTATTGATGCCGGCAACGGCATCGATGATTACATAGACAAATTAGTATACGAGCACTATGACATTGTCGAAATATGCGACGCCGACGACGAGAGTCGAACCAAAACGAAGCTACAAAAGTGTACCAAGATACATTGGAGCTCTTTGAGCCCTGATTCAAAGGCTGAAACTCGTAACCTATGTCAAAACTACTAATTAATTACTTTACCAACTACGTGCCATTTTCGCCGTTTTAAAATTTATTCTACGTGTATAAAGATTACAAACGTCTTTAGATATTTTTATATTGACTAAACTGTAAATATATATATATAATGTATTTATAAGACAAAGGTATTATATATATACATACATATATACATATGTATACATATATACATATGTATACATATATATATATGTGTAAATATATGCATATATGTATACATAAATTTTTGGTATATGTTGTAATTAATAATTCTGTCTAATTTTTTCACATTAAAAATTAATAGATTATATTAACGCGATGAAGTATTACTATATTTAAAAAACAAACATTCCCGTGATAATTCTGGAACTGTAATATTCAAATATATTTTAATATTAAAAAATACTTAGATTCAAGTAATTTTTAATATTTTTATATGTACATGTTAATTGGCTGTCGAATAGGGGGAATTTTTATTAAAATTTCGACATTTTCTGGATCAATCGCACTTCGATATCTGCCCATTATAATTTGAACTATCGGTGATAATTTGATTCAATTCAATTCAATTCAATGGCTCTGGTCGTGTGGGTTGCCGCTCCGACGCCACTCTCTGGGGTGATAATTTACTGTCAATATACTTGCATAAAGGTTTTTTTTTTAGAGAGTGGCGTTGGAGCGGCAATCCACACGCCAAGAGCCATCTATTGAATTGAATTGAATTGAACTTGCATACAGGCATAATACACAATGCGCAAAGAAATCGATCAATTAAGGCCATTGCACGTACAAAAGTTTCAGTCGTAACCGTAAGTCCGTAAGCAAATTGACCAATCACAATTCGTATATTTCGAGATGCTGGATTGTGATTGGTCAATTTGCTTATGGTCTTACGGTTACGACTAAAATTTTTTTACGTGCAATGGCCTTTAGAATCTTTATTTCTATTGCCATGCTGAAAATTAAAGACCCTGATTGGTTCATTTTCTTATGTGTATTCTGTTCTTATGTGTATTATGCCTTTATGCAAAAGTGTGTGCTTTTCGCTTAAAGCGGGAAGCACACACTCTTCCATAAAGGCATAATGCACAACGCATAAGGAAATGGACCAATCAGACTCTTTCATTTCAAGCGTGGCAATAGAAATGAGGATTCTGATTGGTTTATTTCCTTATGAGTTGTGCATTATGCCTTTATGTAATGGCCATTCTACAATAAGCTATTAGTCATAGCACATAAGAAAATAAACCAATCAAAATCCTCCAATCTATAAATGAAAAATTCCGATTGGTTAATTTTCTTATATTTTATAACTAATAGCAGAGAGAAGAATGAGAGCGGCCACCGGCCATATTTCGGGGGATACGGCTAGGCGCATTTTAGATACGCCATCTGACCAAAATGCGCCTAAACTACGTCCGCTAGGCGCACTTTCACGGTGATAAAAGTAAAATGCGCCTAGGTTCGTGTCCGTACTACTTCCATGCAATGGATAGTAGATTAGAAAGAGACAGACGACAGACAATCGTTCCGTCTTTGTCTCACTACTGAGCGGCGCGCGGCAGTAAACACGAGGCGAGGTAGCGGCGATCTTATCGCTAAGCGAACATCTCTCCGCTTTTCTTTCATCTTTCACGCTCCAGAGACATCAAAAGACGCGGTAGCGTCTCGTGTCAAGGGAACGTGCGAAGCGAGGAATTATTTTTCACGCACGCGAGGTAGCATATGGGAGACTAGACGAGCGTCGACATATTATCTGTTTCTTTCCCGCTCGTCTAGCTTATTGACTGCGTGAGCCGCGAGATTTTTCTCGCTACTCCTATACCTCGCTCTTTCTCTCTCTCTCTCGCTCGTTCTTTCTCTCTCTCGCGCACTTGCTCGCTCTTCCTTTCTTCTCGTGTTCTTACGGCTTGGTTAAATATATTAATTACATGACAATATATATATATAAATAAATGACACATATATAATGTATATGTATATAAAGAATATTTAGTATTAATGCACAAATAAAGAAGAGAGAATTATAATGAGAGACGAAAAGTTAATAGAAATCCACTCTTAGCCAATATATACATCTTTTAAAAATGATTTGTTATTAAAGTATATGACAGAATAATTTATTTATGCTAATAAATTTAAATTAAAAATTAAATGAAATGTTGTTTGTTTTGTAAAAGATATTCCATTGTTACATTTTTCTTTTCGTAGCAAAAATAAATTTAGTCTAGTAAAAGAAGAAATTAGTTTTATTATCATATTTCAATTACGACTTTATTATTTAATTTTACGAATAGATAACGTGCATATTGTTGCTCAACGGAAACCGCGAGAAAATGGTGATCTCCGTCAAAAAATAAATGCGAACTTTTTAATAATATGATAATCTTTTTACGTAAGTGTTTGTTTTTATAGTATAACCTGTTGAATTTTATTAATTATTAATTCAGCATGTTATAGTATAAAAAATATATTTTAATATAAAAATTAATGTAATATTAATTGTTTGCATTTGCAAGAAATATGGATAGAACAGGATAGGTTGCAATGATACATAGGAAGAAAAAAGATAGATGGATAAATAGATAGATATAGAGATAGATATAGATGGATAAATAGATAGACAGATAGATGGATAGATAGATAAATAGATAGATGGATAGATAGATATAGAGAAATAGATAGATAGATAGTTAGATAGTATAGAAAAAAAGATAAATAGAAATATAATTATCATTATTATTATTATTAATGTTTTCAGTTTCAAGAGAACATTCGCTTAAACGTAAGTCTTACTTAGGTCCAGTTTCACGACTTATATTATATGTCATTTATTTATATATATATATTGTCATGTAATTAATATATTTAACCAAGCCGTAAGAACACGAGAAGAAAGGAAGAGCGAGCAAGTGCGCGAGAGAGAGAAAGAACGAGCGAGAGAGAGAGAGAAAGAGCGAGGTATAGGAGTAGCGAGAAAAATCTCGCGGCTCACGCAGTCAATAAGCTAGACGAGCGGGAAAGAAACAGATAATATGTCGACGCTCGTCTAGTCTCCCATATGCTACCTCGCGTGCGTGAAAAATAATTCCTCGCTTCGCACGTTCCCTTGACACGAGACGCTACCGCGTCTTTTGATGTCTCTGGAGCGTGAAAGATGAAAGAAAAGCGGAGAGATGTTCGCTTAGCGATAAGATCGCCGCTACCTCGCCTCGTGTTTACTGCCGCGCGCCGCTCAGTAGTGAGACAAAGACGGAACGATTGTCTGTCGTCTGTCTCTTTCTAATCTACTATCCATTGCATGGAAGTAGTACGGACACGAACCTAGGCGCATTTTACTTTTATCACCGTGAAAGTGCGCCTAGCGGACGTAGTTTAGGCGCATTTTGGTCAGATGGCGCATCTAAAATGCGCCTAGCCGTATCCCCCGAAATACGGCCGGTGGCCGCTCTCATTCTTCTCTCTGCTAATAACTTATTCTAGAATGGCCCAAGAGTGTGTGCTTCCTGCTTAAGCCGTTAGTCATAAGACGTAAGCAAATTGATCAATCACGATCGGTTATTTTTTGGAATAATTGATTGGTCAATTTGCTTGTGGTTCAAGACTAAGGCCGAGTCTACAATGGTGATTTAAGTCATAAAAAATTAACCAACGGCAGTCGATTATTTTCCTCACATTCAACTGTAATTGGTTAATTTCTTGTAGCTTAAAGCTTAAATCATCTACTGTAGACCAGGGCTTACAGTTGAATGTGAGGGAAATAATCGACTGCCGTTGGTTAATTTCTTATAGCTTAAAGCTTAAATCACCTATTGTAGATCGGGGCTAATGGTTTATTGTAAAAGACTTGTAAGTAGAATGGATTATAGGAAATAGTTTTGGCGTTCTAATGAACAGTCTAATGAACGATACATGAGTATCTAGATTATGGTATGTTTGAGCAACAAGCGGCTGACTTCAAACGTGAAGGCGCCTGTGCATACACAGCGACGAATGACGCGCATAACTACAGAGTGGAGTGTCTGCGCGAGCCGAGCGCGTTGACATCTAGGAATTTATCACAAGATGTCGGGGGATGTTTTGTGCGACGAGCCGCTGGTATGCTCGCGGACGAAATGACTTGCTTGTTGTGGCTGCGCACGTCTGCTAAATTCCGGCCTAAGTTAAATCCTAGAGTGTTGTAAGGACGCCGGTGAAGCAATATCAGCCAGGTTGTCCGAACCGTCTGCCGCCGACACCGACGTGAAGCGGAAAGAGACGAAGAGATCAGGGCGAACGAGGCGCGAGGACGGTGCCAGTGTCGTGTGTATATGTGTGTGTGTACCACTGCCAGAACTTGAGATAACCGGAGCGCGGTATACCGGAACTTGATTTCAATCTCGTGAACTAAACAATCAGGTGATCGTTCGTCTTCTGCAGCAACGAGACAAAAAGACAATTAAAAAAAAGTAAAAAAGAGAGAGAGAGAGAGTGAATAAGACAGAGAGGAGAGTAAGAAAGAAAAGGGCGAAAGATAGAAAAAGAAAGAGAGAAAGAGAGAGAGAGAGAGAGAGAGAGAGAGAGAAAAGGAGATACAAGGAGAGAGAGAACAAATAGACACGTGGTGACAATTACAATCTTTGCTGGGATGGGAGCCAAGGCAAGCACTGTAGCACAGTCTGCTGGTGGCAATGGTCAGTCCTCCACTGGAGCCAATGAGACAATGCAAGGTTTCTCCATGCTTCGTTCTCTACCTGGTGGTGTTGGCATGCTACAACATCAGCACCAACAGGCCAACCAGTCGCAAAGCTCACGTGTATCTGGGGATAGTAGACAGCGTGCACGCTCATTGAGTTCTGTACCGGATCTCTCTTCTGCCGAACAGGCTGCTCTTGCTACCTCAGTTGGGGTAGGAGTCGGTCAGGCTCTTGGCTTGCCGCAGCTGGACTCCGATGATGCTGATGAAGATAGTGGACGTGTTTACGCTGCTCACAGCTTGCCTTCACACATTTGGTCCCTCAACGGTAAGTGGATTTATCTGAGTTTTATTCAGTTCACATGTTTACTTGGACAAAGCTTTGCAAGCTAGAGTCAAGGAAGCTACCTTCTCACTGACCATGATTAACTATAAAATTGCTCATTGTATCAATTATAAAATATATTGTGCATTCATTTTGTTTTTACATAACATGAAAGTATGTTATATATAAAATATTATAAACGGATAAACTACTAAAGAGTTGTTTAGTATTTTATTCCTGAAGAGAGCTGTACAAATGATACTGCTAAAATAAAGTCATCGGAATGGTTGTTCGTTATAAGCGTCAATACTTTTCCAGCTACATATCTATTAACGCAGACATATCGATTTGTACGACAGGACTATTTTAACAGGACGGATTGCCGTACGGCATGTTTCAAAAGTCGCTTAGTCTTTAATACGAAACATTAATCGACAATCTCTAACCTAGCTGCGAGCAGATGTGTGAGCGAGGTTATGTCGGCGACCGCAAAGTTTCGCGGACGGAGTGTTCGCGACGATGATTCGCGGGTGGGACAGGGGGCGTTTGTTTTGACGCGTGTTGCCGAGGTGGTTGGCCCGGTAACCGTGTACAATCGATGACTACCTGACCGCAGGATAGGTAAATTTTAAATTAGCGATAAATATCGAGTAAAGAAAGGCAGAGAGAAAAAAAAGAATACGCGCCGATCATCGCGAAAAATGAGTCTCGACAGAGGATCGCCGCGCAGGACGAAGGGTCATGGCTGAGGTTATGTCGGGTCTATTATGGGAATTATAGTAAGTTCGTGCCTGAACGAGTCCGAGGCTGAGGCTGTCCCGGTAGACCGAGTGAGGAGGGTCTTATATGGTATATTATATTTTCCTCTTAGTATATTTCAAGTTTGTATTTACGTAGTTCTATTTTCTTTTCTTTTTCTCCCACCCTCTCCCCCTGTCCCATATTCTGCAAATATACTTAATCTTATTTTTTCTAACATTCTTTGACCATGTTCAAGGTCTAAAGTGTCCCGTATGCTCCAAGTTCATTCTACCGGATGATATAGAATGTCACCTGGTCATGTGCCTGACCAAGCCACGGCTCAGTTACAATGGTGAGTTTATTACAGTAAAATATATATCATTGTCAGTAAATAAAAAATACTCTTTATATTTTTTGTTCATTAATCAGTGAATCATTGTTTCTCAAACAAGATTTCTTTAACCATGTATTTGACAATTATTGTGGTCATAAATAAATATATTGTCTCTTTACATGACAGAGGATGTGCTAGCAGATGAAAAAGGTGAATGTGTCATTTGTCTTGAAGAACTACAATCTGGTGATGTTATAGCTCGCTTACCTTGTCTCTGTATATATCACAAAAAGTATGTATAACAATGTGACTTAATTATTATTCTGTTTTAATTCCATATTAGCATAGACAATAGCAAATATTACTAGTAACATATAGATATTTAGTTATTCTGTGATATGTGATATTCTATGTATATGTTACATGAGGAAAATATGAATATTTCTCTATCATAAAAATATTAGGGTTTATAAATAGTAAGGTTTATAAATATTAAGAATATAGTATGTATGTGTACATGTGCGTATAAATAATGAAAAGGTAACTGAAGGATATAAGCAAGGATAATATTTATTATTGGCATTGGGACTCATTATTTAGAGTTGAAAAGTTAACTACTTGTCCTGTATTAAGATGGATACTAATAATATTTGATGTCTGTCTAGCTGCATTGATAAGTGGTTTCAAGTGAATCGTAGCTGCCCTGAACATCCTGGAGATTGATTCGTACCTGCTGAATTTGGAGGAGCTTACAGTGCTCACAGAAGCTCACAGTCCACAAACAGTGGAACAAGTTGCTGGCCCAGAGGACATTCACATTGATGGGATTAAGGCAGAACGAAATGACAGAAATTTGAAAAAAGCTAGTCAAGGTGGCTGCTAGTCCGCAATGGTGATTGGTGCATGCGGTGAATTGTTCAATTGAACATGAGACTCACTGAAATCGAACATGAAAGCAGATGTTTAATTCAATCCTCAACTCTACTACTGTTAAGCAGGGGACTTAAGAAAAAATCGCCATAGGATTCAACGATACAATGCTATTACCTATACGTATCTACAATTACTCTATTATTGCTCTATCGCTTACTATCGATTGTACCATATTTATAAATTTTACTTAGTTTTACGCCTTGAACTCGATTTAGTATTTAAGCTGGACGATCTTTATTACTGTCGTTCATGATTTTCGGTTTCATATCCTTTTTATTCGTTTTTGGAAAATGGGGGACAGGACGAATCTTAGTCAAGGATACCTGCATAGTGAGCAGGTGAGCTCTACCTTACATAAGTTAGTTATACTTTTACTGATTTTTAGTGTCGAGACCATGTATCGTTTTTCGTTGTCTGTTGGGGGATGAGTGCTAGAAAGGATATTTTTGATACTTTCATAAAAGGGGAAGCCAGGATGTATAAGAGTTCCGAGCGCTGGAGACGTCGTAACGCTGTTGATGCTGTAGTAACAATAAAGGTTCTGATTTAACCTTCCTTACTGAGATTCATAATGTGATAATCTCTTTCGTTGTTAATAGAGAGAATTGACACTCCGTGTTACTGAGATGTACAGTCTATTGTCGATTACCGAGGATTACCTACTGTATAATTAATCTCTTTTGTATATGATAAGGAGGATTGACATAACCCAGCAGTAGTTTTTGTAATACGAACAATCAAAGTCTATTATTGTTCCAGTAATGTGCGCAAAATGTGTATGTCGGGTCGGACTTATAACTTGCGTGAAGTTAAAATAAAATAAAACTATAATAATAAGAATGTGGGAAAATATGGACAGTGCACTGAGCAAAAGGGGAGGTAGAAATAAATTATGTTAATAAAATCGAACGTATAAACATATGAATATGTAGGGTGTCTTACAACCAACATAAAACACTTTAACAGCGTGTTCCAAAATTTAACTCAATAAAATAAAACGTCCTAATTGGCACTAGACGATATTGTTGAGCTTGAAATTTCTGGATTGTAAACAAATAGAATTAATCGCTAATATCACGTGAAAATGGAGCATTCTATACGTAACCAATCTTCATACACTATTAAAATATTTTATGAAGGCGTGGGATACCCTGTGATATGTGTATATATATATACATACTTTCATGCACTTTCTCTCGGCTACATATATTAGGAATTAGCTAACGACTTTTTTCTAATTTATTATTAATTTCAAAATTATATAGTTATAACAAATTAATCTTGTTCTTTGTTTAACTTTAAATAGACACCAGCAGGATTTTATAGGTTGAAACTTAGTTACCAAGATATTTTCAATATTAAATCTTGCTGTTTATTCTTCTATATTATTCATATTAATCTTTGAATTCAGTATAATCATGCTATGTATCATATTGTATATTTCATATTCCCTATTCTTAAAAAATTATAAACAGTTAAATCTACCGAAATATCTATATTCGAAAGAAAGTGCATGATGCCTAGGACACTCTGCATATATATATATGTATATGTATATATATATACATATATATATATATATATATGTGTATGTGTATGTGTGTACTTTTTTTAAGCCATGCGAAATAAATGACCGTAAACGACGGGCTTGGTTTCATAAAACTGAAAAAAAAAATAAACGGAGAGGGAGAAAGAAAGAAAAACATGTAAAGAACTCGAAATAAAAATGTGACATCGATAATAGCGATAATACGTCGAAAGAAAGTCTCCCCTTGCGTTTTGTTTCTAATCGAGGCAAGAATTGTCTCGCGGCTATTTTATCGATTTTACGATATGTAAGGTTTGTTGTATGCGCCGATTATAAGGGCGAAGTATATAGAAAAGAAAGTGCAAGGTGATGTGGTGACGAAGAGAGATGTAAAAATAGATCGCGTATTCTATATCGGCACGCGACAGGGCGTGGAGTGCATGTATTGCATGTGTATTGCACATGCAACATATGCTTGTGCGCGTGCGTGTTCGCCCGCCTCGCTCTCAATCCTGTAGCGGTATTCCATATTTTGTAATACATATATCGTTAGGATATATGGTCTATTCATATTCGATACTGGATTTTCTTGCGTTTTGTGCATTTAATATATTAAGCCTCAATTTCTTTTCTTCGATTTTACCTCAGCTTCTCTTATGGTTAATCTATATTGCAAGAGAGGAAGAGAGAGGGGGGGGAGAGAAAGAGAGAGAGAGAGAGAGAGAGAGAGAGCACGTAAAGCAGAAATGAAATTTTTTTCTTTTTTACGCATGAAATGTAACATACACGGCACTTAATATTTTTTTTTATGTGAAAAGAAACTGCTAGATATTTTGCCGGCTTGAAACCGCATTTTTTTCTTTTTGTAAAAGTATGCTGGTTTGAAAGAAGAGACAAAAGGAAACAAACAAAGCTGCAAAAGGTACGAATAAAACAATAGATCCGTTTCTCATAGGGTTTCAACAGGGTCACTGTAATGTATTCTTATCTCTATCACTGAATGCTATTGCTTGAGACGCTTTCCTAAAAACACACATAATCATATAATGGACATTTAAATCGTTTTTCTCCTTCACGAGGATGTGTCCTTTTTTGTAATATTTGGAATACTTATCTCTCTTAAAAACTCAAATCAGTTATTTGTCCTATTTCTTTTACGATTAGGAAAAGTTTCAGAGATAATAGTCGGTGATATTACAGCTGATAATCAAATACTATCATCTAAAGAATGTTTTCCTTTTTTTCCCCGTTATAAGAATATGTCCTTTTGAAATATTTGGGATATTTATCTCTTTTGAGAATTCATACCCACATCAGCATTTTATTTCTTTTACTGATATGAAAATTTTTTTCAAACAATAATTGGTGATGTTTTAACTCATAATCATACTATCATCTAAGAAACCGGCTCTGGTTAACATCCTGCATTTAGAAATTAAAATTCTACCCAGAGAGAGAGAGAGAGAGAAAGTTTGGTTGGAATTATTCAAAAATATGATTTTTTTACTGTATACATTTTCTCCCGAAATTAAATTCATCAAAAAACCTTAGCTTCTAAACTTCAATCATATAAAAGCTACGAATATCTCGAAAAATTGTTGCTGGAAGAATTAATTCAATATAAACGAAGAAAAATTAAAATTACATTCAATAATTTTAGAACATCTTTTGTTGAATCATATCAATTTACAGTTCATATCAATTTGCAGTTTGTATGTATTATCATAATTGCTTGATATTTTTCAGTTATCTTTAAGGTAGGATAAATATCTAAAAACGTCTCTAGAAGGTATTCTACTTATCTTTCATGTCTCTAAGATATGTTTTAGGCATTTGTGCTATCTGGGCTTATCTATATGTCGATAAATATAATATGGAATTCCGCTGCTTGATGGCTATAATAATAATGATCTAATCATCATGAAAAACGAGTAAATTATGAGAGCCCATAAAAAGCGCGTTAGCTTAGCTACGTAGAATAAAAAAAGATCATGAAAGGCGGTGGAAACCTAAACTCGCAGGATTGTAACTGTGGACACACATAGGTTGTAATGAAACATTTGTATGTATGACACTATTGACTTAAATATATAGTTTATAAGCTATATTTCAGATTTACAAAGGATCTAATTTTAGAAGCTGTTTTTTTCTTGTTTTATACTCTAGCAGCAATACGTAAAATTGTGCGCGATAATTGCGCTCATACATTTTATGTGTAATCGGAATTCTTTCAGATAATCTTTCAGATAAGAAGTTGATCTTATTGAAAATTGGATTGGAAGTTATCATTTAACTTAATTACTAAATGTTAAGCTAAAATCGCATTTAAGTAAAATTGAGATTCATAAAAAGGATAAAATTTTATTATCCACTTGTATCTCTCCCTGAGAATAATTTCATAAAATTGTTTTTATTTTTATCATTTGAAAAATATCGCCGCTCTTAATTATTGATTGTGATAAAAATGATGAATTCTTTCTATGACAGTTATTAATTTACTTTATTCAGCCCACTTGTTACGAAATAGCTACAATTTTCCAATGACGACCCCGTACATCGTGTATCTATCAAAAATAATTTTATAAGAATATTTTAAATATATAACTTTTTTATCGGAAAACGTCAGGCTCAATTCGACCGACTGCTTGCTTTGATCGAATAATTTTAATTTTATCATAATCTTGTGGAATTTGAAAGAATCTGTACTTACTGTAAATGATTCACCATATTTTCAAATTTCATCAGAATAGAACCGTGATTTCGATATCAAAGTCGATACAATATAAATGAATTACCTAAAAAATGTATAAAGATATAACTACAAATTTAGGTGACATTAAAATTTAAAAAATTCTGTCAAATTCTGTAAATTAGATTAAAGCAAACGGATAATAATTTCAACATATATAACCTTAAAAGCTGGTAGTAACACGAAATTTTAATTAGTGGCTTATATAATTTCCACATTAAATAACCTCAATATATCGCATATTAGATGCATATTGTCATATAAGTCTATATATTGTTTAATGCCGCGTTTGTGTTCTTTGATTCCTTCTTCCTGTTTTGAACAATAGTACACACGTGCTACGTTTACACATGTGACGAATCACTTCGAGATAAGAAACATCGCGGTAACCAATCGACGCTCAGTTTCGATATCGTCTTTGGAAGAATGCTAAATCGATTGGTCAAATAGCAGCCTTATCGCGCAAGTGATAATACGAATGTGTTTAGGAACGTTCACATAGAGAGATGAAGTGGAAGGGACTTGAGTCCGCGGTTGCGACGCGATACAGTGGTGGGGGCGTCTTGCGGTTGGTTGGCGCGGTGGTTTCGGAAATTTTGAGGTTAAAGTGAACGCCTGGCGTGGATCGGGTTTCCGGTCGACTTGCCGCTTTATAAGGACGACGTAACATCGACACGGCAGACGCGTCTCGTCGTCGGTCGTAAACGGGCGCGTCACGGCTTATGTGAATTCAGCGTTCGCACGCACGCACGTACGTACGGCAGAGTGGACTCGATGTCGGTAATATGTCGGTTGCGAACAACATTGAGACGACGCGGGTGCACAGATTGGCCTGTCCGGCCGTTTGACGAATATTTATGAATACACGGGATGATCTGAGACGGCGGCGTCCAACGGTACAACATGGTGAAAGAGAAGGCGAATTCGACCCGCATCTACGATTCGGAAGGCTACAGACGCAGAGCTGCTTGCATCTGCGTGAAGAACGATCTGGAGGACGAGGTGAGCCAGCAGATGGCAGCCCCTTATATTGTTGCCGGCGTTAGGCCGTTTATATGGTCAAAATAAATGTTTTTCCGTCGTTTTTTTTTCATGTTTTTTCCTTTGTGAAAAGCTGACTTTCAAATCCTCGATCAGCTCGAACGCAACTCTGTTGAGACCGATAAGTAAATTGAATGAGTCTGGCCACACAATTTCTAATCGCAGTGTAAATTGTAGGTACTATTAGTTACATCCAGTCGGAAACCTGACAGTTGGATAGTACCGGGTGGTGGTGTCGAACCGGAGGAAGAACCAGCGGTCACGGCTCTTCGTGAAGTTCGAGAGGAGGCTGGTGTTTTAGGACAATTAGGCCGTTGCCTCGGCACATTTGAGGTTATAACTCGTGATGTATGCCACACAACACTGATATTATTACATTATACTCCTTAAATTGCAATGGTATCTTGTAACCAACACTATACTTTCTCTCTCTCTCTCTCTCTCCCTCTCTCTTTCTCTCTCTCTCTCTCTCTCTTCCTCTCTGTCTCCCCCTTCCTTATCTTTCTCCTTTCCTTCTTCCTCTTGCTGAATATATGAGTATTGTATCATAGTCTCATGTGGTCTACCAAACCAATCCATTTTTACAGAATGTGGAACACAAGCACAGGACACAAGTGTGGGTTATGCAAGTGACTGAAGAACTACCAGAGTGGGAGGACTCACGCGCTATCGGTCGGAAGCGAAAGTGGTTTACCATACAGGAGGCCCTGCTCCAACTCGGTCAGCACAAGCCCGTCCAGCGCTCTTACCTGCATAGTCTCCACAATACTAATCCTCGACATAATTCTACCACTTCACCACTGTCCCATCATTCGCACTCTACGATGGCATCTATTGAATTAGTGAATAATTCTAGTAACAATCCTCATTCGGATAAACACAGCTAATATCATCGTGAGTCATCTATATTTCTATCAAAAACATGGTCGCCATTCTTGGAGCAGTTTGTTGTTACTCCTCCTTTCTTCCCCTAAGGGAATTATGATAATATTTACTGCTACAATTTTATATATAAATTAATATTACTTATACTTATCTTTATTACATAATATCCATTACATATTAGTTATAATTTAATTATGTTTATTCTCATATAGATTATTGATAAAGCAGTTCATAAAAGAGGTATTTTTTGTAATGTAGCCTTTCATTTCTAACGTGACTTTTAATGAAATATGTCGGACGAGAGATAAATTGTTTAATTTTATTATTTAATGTTTGTGTCTAATATACATAGAATGTCATCTTTTTTCACATGTTCTGCTTAGTTATGACAATTACCACCATAACTTTTTCTACATTTTCTAGAAAGAAAGGAAAAGTTATATAATGGTTAGCATTACAAGCAGCAGTCTGCATGTATCTTATAGATTAAATTCTTGAATAAATTTTGCAATAATTGATTTCTGGGAATTATAATATAAAAAATGCCCATAAAAATATTGCTTTATATTGTCTTCATCTGAAGAAACTAAAGTTTTTTGCTACTTGAGTTTTCTGCATAAAAAGGAAAATATACAATATAATGTAACATACAAATCCATATAGCGCGTTCGTTATAGAATATTTATTGATATTTCATTAATTGAGTTTATTTTTCATTAGGAAATGATTTTAGATATCTATAATATTCTGTATTATATTCTTGCAATATTTTTTGTGATAACAAGTAATTTTTTGTGTAATTTAGATTTTAAAAATTTCCATAAAAAAACTAATGCGAAAGTAAACGACAAACTTTTGTAGCAAGTTCCAATGAAACATTAAATTTTTACTACTTAAAAATAATACTGTGTATCTTTACAAAATCTACCTACCTATTTCTTTTTAACGATTATAAAAGTGGTAATGTAGTTTCCTAGAGATACTTTACAACTGTACATGACATGTACTATCTACCTTTCATGTATATTTATAAATATATAGTATGTAAATGAGTATATGTGAAATATACATGTTTTGATGGTATTGTATTGTATATATTGTGTATATATATATATATATATATAAAACACCATCAGAATATATATATATATATATATATATATATATATATTTTACCTGTATTCATAGTTAGGTCTCCTATATCCATCTAGATGCTGCACGGATTATTTTATTGGCTACAGACCATCTGAAGATAAATTTAAGGAAGTCTCAAATATAAGGCTTGACTACGAATACAGGTGATATAGGATTATCAATAGTAAAATTTTATGTTTATCAAGTTCCATCGTATTGTGAAAAAATAAAAAGCTGAAAGTTTTCTTTTTAAAATACATTTAACAAAATTTTATAAACATTAGTTTTTAATATAAAAACAAAAGATGAGATTAGAAATTAGGCAGTTATATCTTGAAAATAAACGACAATATAAATTAATTCACTATAAATAAAAAATGGGGACTTTGAGCTTCAAAGTATTGTAGAATCATTTTGATATTATTTTTAACAAAATTATAACCTGTTGAATTTTACCTACGTTTTAATATAAGAGATAAGTACAGGGTACCTATTATGGATCTCATCGGAATCGATTCCGATCGAATTTATTCTGTTATTTCCTAGATTTCTATTGTCTTTTCGGGAAACGGAATTATTCTGATCGGAATCGATTCCGACGAGTTCCATGATTGCTACCCAGCTGACTATCTGTTTCTGCTACTTTAGAAATTGAAAGGACAGCTAATCCCAGTTCAGTTCAGTTCGGTATATGGCTTTAGGTAGAAGGGTATATCCATATGCCATTCTCCCAGTTCAGTTCAATATATGGCTCCGGACTGCATTCAGCTTTGTCCATACGCTATTTTCCAGTAATATGAAGGTAAAAGAAAAACAGGGATAACGCGTACGCAGTCCCCACGATCAAAAAATATACGTAGTTACAAAAACCACATCCAACCGCCACGGAGGCGAACTAAAGACTATAGTGGAGGTTCGTAATGGAGGACGCGTTCCGTTGCGCACATTTATATATAGTTCATGTTACGTATATTGTAGAAAATGCGCGCATAATGCGTGAAACGGAACGCAGTCAAGCATACTACGTCCTGTGGACCGACCTTAAGAACGTCCGATCGAAATAAAGCTAGCGGCACACGATGCTTGTTTTCGTGCTGGATTGCTTGCTGGATGAAAATATTGCATTTTGATTGGTGCATTTCCATCCATCTTCGAAAATATACCAATCAGAACGCAGTATTTTCATCCAGCAAGCAATCCAGCACCAAAACAAGCACCGTGTGCCGCTGGCTTAATAATTATTCAGACCCCTTAGGCCCAGTTCCACAACTTGCTTTAAACGGAGTTTAAAGCTAAACCGATGATTACAAGCAATAGTATATGCGCATATACTATTGCTTTTAACCATCGGTTTAGCTTTAAACTCCGTTTAAAGCAAGTTGTGGAGCAGGGCCTTATAAGCACGTGGTTATATTCAGGAGTGACCAATAGCGTATATATTTATATTAAATTTAAATAATTTTATTGTAAAAAGAATAGAATTTTATTGTAAGAAAAATTCTATAGTTAACAATATATTTATTATAATATTATTTTTAATTATCTATTTCTGTGTACTTCATACATTTAATGCGTAGATTTGCTTAAACTACATAACCTATAACATTCATTTAAATATCCTTTGAAGTTAGCGTTCTATATTAACACGTTTCGTATTGCATGAAAAAGAAGTTGCTGAAAATCGATCCGGTACAGAACATGTTAATATAATAATAATCATTGGTTCGTTTAAGCATTTTGTATAAAAATGATAAATGTTCCATATAGATATCTATATAGCTACCGTATAAACATCTGCGAAAATGGAACCTATTATAAAAATGGAGGGTATTATAAAAGATGAAATTGATAACGACGACAGATTAAAAGAAGATGAGAAAATGGAACCTATTATAAAAATGGAGGGTATTATAAAAGATGAAATTGATAACGACGACAGATTAAAAGAAGATGAGAATGACAATGAAAATGAAGAAAAGACGATATCAAAGGTGTATCTCCCAGGACAGATTTTGGAAGAGGGAGAAGAACTTGTCGTCGACAAGTCGGCATATAGGTTACTACATCAAGCACAATCAGGCGCACCATGTCTGAGTTTTGATATATTGCCCGATGATTTGGGCAATTCAAGGGAAAATTATCCCATAACTATGTACATAGTTGCTGGAACACAAGCTGCACATGCTCATGTTAATAATGTTCTTGTCATGAAGATGTCTAATTTACACGGTATTAAGCAGCACTCAGAAGATTCAGAGAGTGAAGAATCAAATGATTCAGAAGATGAAAGCGAAGACTGTAATCCAGTAATGAGTGTTGCACCAATAAGACATCAAGGGTGCATTAATAGAATAAGGTATGTTTTTAATCAAATTAAATGGCTACAAATCATAAGATATAAGTTTATAAAGTACTGAAAATTATATTAAAAGAATAAGAAAAATCACACTTGATTTTTGTGTGTGTGTATGTAATTGCAGATATATTTGAAAATTAATATTTTTATTATAACAACATTGACAATGAATAAGTATACCAAAACTTTTAATATATTTATATATTAACTCTTATAAACTCATTAATCTAAGTAGTTCAGATTAGTATTTTGATTATTATAATTAATAATTTTAATTCTTTACTGCAAATTATTGTATTACAATATGCTATAAAAGTGTCAGTTTTCAACCGTTATAATTCTTCACATTTATATTCTCATATAATTCACACACAATCATAATCTTATATATGTATATTTATAAGATTATACTTTTAAAGATGTGCAAAAGTTTATGAAGTACCTCTAGCTGCTAGTTGGAGTGAATTGGGACGTGTAAATATATGGGATTTACGAGAGCAGTTAAACGCCATTGAGAATCCTGCTTTGCTTGCTACATATCGTAACAAATACAACAAAGAAAAAGGTGGAGGTGTTACACCATTATTCACATTCAAAGGCCATTTATCTGAAGGATTTGCCTTAGACTGGTCTCCAATGAAACCTGGCAACTTAGCGTCTGGTGATTGTAAAGGCAATATTCACATATGGCAAATTGGTACTGACAGTCCAACATGGCAGATAGATCAAAGGCCATTCAATTCACATGCACCACATAGTGTGGAAGATTTGCAGTGGTCGCCATGTGAAAAAGATGTGCTTGCATCATGTTCAGTGGACAAAACGTTTGTACCTTCTATAACATGTTTATATTACCTTTTTATTACAATCTGACGATTTTTTTAAGAAATTAATTTATTTTATGACAGCATAAAAATTTGGGACACGCGAGCGAGTCCACACAAAGCATGCATGCTGACAGCATCTGGTGCTCATCAGGCAGATATCAATGTAATTTCATGGAGTCGGATCGAAAGCCGGTTTATAGTGTCTGGAGGAGACGATGGACTGCTCTGTATATGGGACCTACGACTTCTCAGTTCTAGTAGAGCGGACCCGATAGCCACTTTCAAACATCACACAGCGCCCGTTACCACTGTAGAGTGGCATCCTACAGAAAGCACAGTGTTTGCCTCGGGAGGTGCTGACAATCAGATCGCCCAATGGGACTTATCTGTAGAAACAGATTGCTTAGAAACAGAACAAAACGACGAATTAACCAAGCTGCCACCACAGTTGTTATTCATACATCAGGGTCAGTCAGACATAAAAGAGTTGCATTGGCACCCGCAATGTCCAGGAACTATGATATCAACTGCGCATTCAGGCTTCAATATATTCCGTACGATTAGTGTCTAATATATTTATGCTTAATTCGATGCGACGCACATGTTGATATATTTTGCAAAATATATTTGTGCAATCTCTATCTCTTTTATTCAGTTTCCTTTTGAAGATTATATATATATATATATAATGTGTATGTATAGTCAGGCTGAGATATTGATCAATTTTAATCTTTATGTACGTTTCGAATTTTAATAATCGGACTTACCAATTCCTAGTTGAAAGTTTTAGTTAAACCTTTGTAAATATTTTTAGATAAAGAATAATTTTTGTACAAGAGAACATCAAATTCATTTATTTGTTTACCAGTAGCAATGATAACAAATGTCGTATAGTGGGCCTTCCATGCGGACAATTCCATGGATTCTGCATTTGTGTCATTTGCATTATTAGCCTTTGCATCTCGTTAGTATTTAAAGCCGTGCCGATCATGACCGCGCTGCGACACGCTCTGGACGCCAACATCTGTCTGACGCGACTCGGTCGAAATATGTGCTTCTCTTTATTTTCACTACCGCCTTCTCTGATAAGAAACACCAGTTCTTCGATATCCTCTTGGCCAAACTGCCAACCACCGCTAACAGGCATTCCTATCAATTCTATTCTTTTGCCAGGTTCAGCTGGAAAACAACAGAAGAAATTTAACGAATCTTCATTGTTTTAATATCCTATTAATTTCATACACTGTAACACTCTGTCAATTTTTTTCCTAACAAAGTAGTACTGTATACCTTGCTTATCGATTTTGAAAGTAAATCCATTATCTTCAAAAGTCTGCTGATGATCTATGAGTATCGTTTCATTCAGTGCAGAAAAGTTCAGTGGCTTTGGTATAATAAGCTTTTGCGTTTTTAACTTTGTCTCGTTGCTGAACTTCTCGAAACGAAATTTTTCATCAGTAGCATGTTGGTCTATAATGAAAAGATCATCTTCCAGGCGTGCTATTATGAAACCAAGATTAAATTGACCTACTATCTCCATCTATAACAAATTTCTAGGTCTAAAATTGTTCAAAATACAAATGTACGTTTTAGATATTAGTAATTATGTCGTAAAGTTTAACAACGATACATGTTTTACAGTGAAAGTAATTAATTCGATGAAAACGATTTAATTTGCGAATCTTATGTAATTCTATGTATAGAATTATGGATAATTCTAAATAAAAACATAATATAAAATAAATCACTTTCAATGTAATATGCATCTGCTACAGACTCATACCAACCTTGCTAAATGAATCTTTTGTCAACTCTCTTTGCAATTCCTTTTCAGCATCGCCTTGATTACCTTCCATTTGTACTCTATATTTTATTCTTCTCCCTGTATTGATAGATGCCTTAACAACGTTCTGTTTTGCCTTTAACTTCTGCTTTATCATTGTTATATTTATCATCATTTCCACATTTACAGATTTTTTTCTTAACTTTATATCATTCCATATATCATTATTTCTCGACATATGCGATATTGAAGATGAAGTCTGCAGTCTTTTGGCTGGCGGATGCGCATTGTTCGGCGAAATCGCCCTTTTCAAACTAAAATTCAAGTCTGTTAAGGTCTTGGCTGTGAAATTTCCTTGCATTTTATCCCATTTTGCTATCAAACTATATTTCAGTGTCGCCAAAATAAAACGTTCCTGTGTGAAAAATATAGTTCTCTTGTCGGGAGTGACATTAACATCGGCGGACTGTCGATCCAATTTAATATTCAGGAAAACAAATGGATATTGCTTATTGTTGTATTTATGATACACATTGTTCACCAATTTACTAATTTTCATGAGATCACAAGGTCGGCCGTTTACATAAAAAAATTGTCGATCGGGGGAAGAACGTCCAATCGCATGATCACAGACGCTCACATAACATTCCCAGTCGAAATCCATGGGTACATTATCGGAGAGATTGTATTCTTGTAATGTCATTTCGTCGGGAGCTTGTAATTCGAGCTTCACGATGCCATCTAGAGCTTTTTTGCCAAACACAGAGTTTATGTTGTCCAGAACATAGTTGCTACTTCTCGTAGCTACTATAAGATTAGGTGATTTGCTTGATATTGTATTGAAACAGGTGATCTTGACATTAGTAGAAACCAGGCAGTAACCATACAAAACTTGTATAGTACGTGCATACTCCTTCTTTAGGTTCTTTTGGAACTCTTTAGCTCGTACAGGCAGATTCTTGAATATGTTTCTCACGTGCACTGTAGTTCCTTTTTCTCTAGCAAATGGTTCTTTCTTTTTTAATATGCCATTTCGATCGAATTCCAATTTAAAACCATGTTCACTCAATGAATGCTTGGTAATGATACTTAATTCAGACAAAGCACACAATGAACTCAATGCTTCACCACGGAAACCAAATGTATTTACTTCTATTAGATCTGTGAATTCCCGGAGCTTTGAAGTATGATGTTTCAAGCCTGATTAAAACAAAAAAGTCACTCTATTATTGTTTTCAGAACAATTATTAATCTAATATATTCTGAGATTTTTAACAAAATATTTGATAATTCATGCTTCTATATTTGAATTTAATAATTTAATTATATATCCCTAATTATATCTAATTATATATATCATACATACACATACATATATATCTTTTTGAAAATTTAAATTTAATTTAAATTTTACCTAAGCCTTCGAAGTCTTGTTCCAGTACACCACTACCATTGTCATTTATGCTGATACATGTTTTACCATAATCAATCAATTTAATATCAATTACTGTAGCACCACTGTCTAAACTGTTCTCTACTAATTCTTTGACAGCAATGGCTAGATCCAAAACCACCTGATAAAGAACAAAGAAATTTATATTGTATATTAAATAAAAAAAAAAAATGGCCATCTAATGAGAGAGTAATATGATAAAATGTTAATTCTCATTGATAAAGAATTCATAATTTATAATACTTTGTTTACAAACTTAACCTTACCTGACCAGAACAAATGTGATGGATTGTTTCTTTATTTATAGCTTCTATCTTTTTCGATTTTTCACTCGTTGCGACAGGTTCATCCATCGTTTCATTCATATTTTATGTAAAGTTGAATTTATCATTAATAATACTGATAGTTTTTGTGCAACATTCTCGTCATACTTCTGACGAACCTTTATCAACAGCGCATCAACATAACCTTTTTCTACTGATGTTAATTTAGATGAAATAATCCTACAAATATACATTTAATAATAAAATAATTCTATAAATGAAATTCTATAAATTTTTAATATTATCAAACTAAGTTTTTTTAATATATATTGCATTTAATACATATATTTTATAACTTAAATAACTTTTATATACATATTTGATATTATTAATGGAGTACATATATATATGTATGTTTCATCTGTTATTAATATGAGATAGTATAAGTCTAATATAAGTAACACAATATTATTTATATTGGAAAAATACCATAGTCAAATATATTTTACTAATATGAAAAAAATTCCATTCATAAGACAAAATACAAAATTCTACATACATACAAAAATTTATAACGGCAATAATATGCATGATCCACTATCTTACTATGTTTATTATAGCATCTGTCTTACATTCATTAATGTTTATACTACAATCTTATCGAAAATAAATTTTACAAATCCGATCTAATACCAAATCCAGGGCCTGGTGGTGGAGTTGTTAATGATGTTAAACCACCAGCAGGATCAGCTGCAAATCTAGTAGAGTTTTGTGGGCCTGCTGGAGGTCTCTCTCCTTTCTTAAAAGCGTTTATTATAACTGTTGCACTTTCTGGAGTCAGATCCTCCTAGAAAGTATGTACATGTACATCAAGTATAGTATTCTTATATCTTCAATATTAGTTATACGAGTCTAGTATTATTGTATACTTAAAACTTGAAAGAAAGTATAGTATTACTGTATACCTAAAACTTAAAAGAGAAAGCTGATATCTATTTCTTTAATGTTAGTTATTAAAGTTTTAAAATTTGTGAATATTTAAAAATTCTTAAAAAATCTCTGAATGTAAGATAAATATTATATATATATGTAAGATATATATATATATATATATATATCATAGTAGTATATCTGCTATTATTTCTGTGATCAAAGATAAATGTGTTAAAAGATAAACATACATAATAATCATCATTCACTTGGAACATAGGGGCATTGGCACAAGCACCAAGACATTCTACTTCAGATATTGTGAATAATTTGTCAGCAGAAGTAGCACCAATCTCACAGTTTGTAGCCTTTGTCACAGCTTCTACTATTGAGTCGGAATCACGCAACCAGCATGGAGTACAAGTACAGATCTGTACATGATATTTTCCCATGGGTCTCCGATTAAACATTGTATAGAATGTAGCTACTTCATATACTCTCATGCGTGGAAGATCCAATATCTCCGCAACTTTATGCATGGCAGAGATTGGTAGCCAACCATGCTGCCGTTGTGCCAAGTCCAACAGTGGTATCATAGCACCACGTTTATGACCTTCAGGATAAATTGCAAGGAGTGCTTTTATACGTTTCTTATTGGCCTCATTGAATTCAAATGGTATATTTGGGTTGTCATGTTCACTATCTCTATGCTGAAATTGAAATGTCATATAAATTTTCTAAGATATTTATTGCTTAAGAAAAAATTCAGATATTTTTACATACAATAAATAGCTGGTCAGATGCACAATTTGCTGTTGTTTGTACTGCTCTAATATTTTTCTGAGCCTGTTAAAAACAAGATTAGTTCTATATATAAGCTGAATAACAGGTCAAATAATAACTCATGTCAAAGCTGTCAGATTTCATAGAAGGAAAAAATTTTGTCATTTTGAATGTGCTGGTATTTTCATTTTATAAATGTAATTAAGTATAATCAATAAAGAGCTCTACTGTTAAAGATTATAAAAAATTATTTGATTTAATAAACTATATTGATACAATTAAACATTTGTGTGTGTGTGTGTGTGTGTATAATATTATTATATAAGAGATTTGAGGTTAGAATAAAGAAGTAAATCTGCAAATCTAGTGAATGTAAAAATACATGTTTAAGATCTAATCACTCACAAAGAGCCCGCAAGCTCGACGTAAAGACGTCAACATAACAACACAGTTGACAGACACACGATGAGATGAAACTCCTATCCTCCACACCAGTAAAAAATATCAATCATTCGCTGCTACAAGATGAGACTGCTCAAAAATGAGATAACTATACTTTTTTCACTCTAACTTATTACACTAGTTCAGCAGTGCAGCTATAAAGAACAGACCTATTGTCACATATATGTATTCCAATATTCACTGCCAGCACTGAAAATCTATAATATACGTGACACAAACTATGTATTTTTAGTACTGGCAATGAATTTTGGAACACAGCCACTCTATAAAATTTCAGTGCTTCAGTGAATATCGGAACGCAGCCATAATATTAATTTAAAGCCTACCAACCTTATAACTGAAATTAAAGTTTTCGAAACCGATTTCAGAACGGACTTCATTTCTATAAAAAAATTCAACTGACCTAACCTAATCTGATCTCTAACCTAAAAACAATCTTTATATAGCTACAAATATTCTAAGAGCCTCAAAGTAATTGACGGCGCGATAGTGGAAGAGCTACCAAACCACAACAAATCTAAAAATAACAGTAGTAAAGCAAGTTTGAATCAAATGTTTGAAATGAAAAGTTATTTTATACGTTAAGAGCAGTTTATTGAACATTCTATTAAAATATTACGTTACGGGACAAAAAGAATAAGTCAAATTTTAATATTATGAAGGAGACAGTAAACGATTTAAGTAATACTATGAACGAGGAGCATATCCATGGAAATGGAGAGGTACTTATATAAATAATGCTTTAGCTTATTTTCGATTTTTTTATAACACTCTACTATATTTTAAAATTTATATAACTTCTTTTATTATTCGCAATTTTAAATTTGTTAATCTTTGGTATGTAAATTATAATGAAGTTTCATAAATTTAAATTTCTTAAAATAATTTATAATTACCATGTATCATTTTTGTTATATCTAAATAAATATAAATTAAATTTAAAAAATCTTCAATCGTAAATATTTTGCATGCATCAAATAAGATTCTAAATATTATATTTATATAATAAAGTTTTCATAGAACTATTTCTCTCACATTTTTATTTGTAATTGCAATAGACAATTGTTCCTGAAGAATCTCCTGCAAAACAGAAGTTGAAAGGATGGCTAAATCGACATTTGCGAATTGAAATGACTGATGGAAGGGTTTTAAGAGGAGCATTTCTATGTACTGATCGTGATGCCAATGTTATTCTTGGCTCATGTACTGAATTTCTCTCCACAGAACATACTGAAGCCAGAGTATTAGGTTTAGTAATGGTACCTGGTCGACATATTGTTTCAATATATCTGGATGCTTAAAAAGATCACTTTTATTTTTCTGTAAATAATTCATTGTGCATATTTTTTACATTAATATGGTTAATGTGAATATATTATGTTTTCCTTAAATCTTAGATTTTATTTCTATGGTTCAGATAAATTTTTAAAGACCAGCACAGATATAAATGATGTTATTAATTATATTAATATATTTGCTACTTCACTATATATTAATAAACCTGATTTCAATTTCAATAAAACTAACATCCAGATTACAGAAATGAAATTATAAAAGAATTAAAAATTATAATTATTATATTATGTGCTTAATGGAATAATAAGGAAAATTTGACCAACTATAAAAATAAAATTTTATTGTTAACAATTATGAAATTCATTAAATTCAGTAATATTAAGAAGTATAAATTTAATAATTTTTATTGAACAGTATCTTTACCTGAAAAGTAAAATAATGAAAGAATATTAAATATGATTGTTCGAACTGTGTATACTATATTAATAAATGTAAAGAATATTCAGCTTGTTTTATAATGACAAATATAAAATCTGCTGAGAAAATTGAATATTATCAGGTAAAAAAATATATTGCTATGTTTTGGCTGTTTCCTTACTATTTTTGATGCATTGCTCTTGTATATGCCGATATGCTTGTTCCAGCTCAAGATTGCTTTCAACTTCTTTTTTCACATTATCTAATACATCATTTATCCTTTGGCATAGTAAATTGGATAGACTGTCCATTCCAGATAAAAAACTAATCTCTGAAGTAGCTACTGCCATTTTATGGACATAATCCATATAACCAGTTAATTTCTAAGAAACAAAATTATTAGAATAATTTTTAATGTAAATCTTTAATCTAAATATTGAAAGTAAAGAAATTAATTTTAATTTTATGCTAAAAATGTTTGTAAAATTATTGTATATATCAATGTAATAATTTTCTTTAAACTACACTACCATAAGTATCTGTTTTTTCTCCTCCATTTCTGTTCGTACTTCCACAATCAGATCCCAATGTACATCACTAACATCATGATTCAGAGTATCCGTTAAAAGGGAAATAAGTTTGTTCAACAATGTCCTGTACAAAATTAACAGAACTTTTGGTGTTAGAATACTAGCTACTGTTCAAAACTTGTAAACTTTACCTGTATTCAGTGCTTAGATTTATTATTGCCATGCAGGTAACAGTTAATGCTTGTGTTGCACTATTGACTACATCCAATGTAGAGCATTGTATCATAGATTCATATGTCAATTTCTTAATGTCTGGTGGCTCCAATTTTAACTTTTCTTTTTCATTGAGCTTTTCTGATAGAGTACAATGTGTAAATAATATACCCGATGAATACTGTGTATTAGAATAAACAAATTATCAATTTTTATCATGTATATAAAATGTATATAAAAAATCGAAATATGAAGTAAATTATATGTGTTTTTATACCATCACTGAACTAATATTTCTCAATTTTCTAAGCGTATGACGCATTGCCATATTCATTGGTAATATAATTAACAAATTGAATATTCAGAAATTTTGTTTTAAATTATATACATTATATTGAGTGCATCGAATGCACGAAGTGCAAGAATAATATTTCTAAAGCACCATGAATACTACTATTCAACACTCTGGCTCTAAATATATTTTTTTCTCTTTCTCTCTCTATCTTCTTCTTCAATAGATGGCTCTGTGCATATAATAGATGCTCCAACGCCACTCACACACTCTCTCTCTCTCTCTCTCTCTCTCTCTATCTATCTCTCAATATTTACTTCAAGAGCTTGTTAAGCTAAAGCTAAGACTCCATGCATGCGGTGAGCTGCGGCAAATGCTGCGGTGACCAATCAGGAGGGAGGCGCAAGTCCGGTTGCGGCAAGCTCCGGCATGCGTCTGTCTCCTGATTGGTCACCGCAGCATTTGCCGCAGTTCACCGCATGCATGGAGTCTTAGCTTCAAGCCGGTTGCACACCGGACGCGGCACACTTACCGCGTAGCGGAAGTTCGTTAGGGAATATTGCGGTAGCCAATCAATATCTCACACGCATGTTGTGTAAATACTATTAGGAATACAAATAAGTTTTCGTCGTTTGACAAAAGATGGCCCCACTAGAAGGTTATGTTGAAAATTGTCAGATGTAAAACGTAATATCGGTTGCGTTCCGATATTCACTGCCGGTATTGAAAATCTATAATATATGTGACATAAAGTATATATTTTCAGTACTGGCAGTGAATATCGGAACGCATTGACCGTAAGTTTGGACATCTGGTAACAACATAACCTTGAAGTATTAGTGACTCCGTATCAGCATCACATAATTTTTTCCTGCGAAAATGTCAAGTTTTGTGCCGAATAAGCGTCACTTGCGGGAACTTTTGATTTACTTCTTTAATTTGAAGAAATCTGCAGCTGAGGCGCATCGATTGCTTGTAGAAGCATATGGTGAGACTGCTTTAAGTGAGAGAAGTTGTCGTGAGTGGTTTCAAAAGTTTAAAAACGGTGAATTTGACGTGGAAGACAAAGAACGTAGTGGAAGGCCGAAAGTGTACGAAGACACGGAATTGGAAGCATTATTGGAGGAAGATTCGTGCCAAACGCAAGAAGAACTTGCACTTACATTAGAAGTGACTCAACAAGCAATTTCACATCGTTTAAAATCGTTGGGAATGATTCAAAAACAAGGAAATTGGGTTCCATATGAACTGAAGCCGAGAGACGTTGAACGCCGATTTTGCACGTGTGAAATGCTGCTTGCCAGGCATAAAAGAAAGGGTTTTTTGCATCGTATAGTCACTGGTGGTGAAAAATGGATCCACTACGATAACCCAAAGAAGAGAAAATCATGGGGACCACCTGGCCATGCCTCAATATCGAAAAAACTCATGCTGTGTATTTGGTGGGATCAGCTTGGTGTCGTGTATTATGAGTTGCTCAAACCGAGCGAAACCATTACTGGAGCTTTCTACCGAACACAATTAATGAGATTGAGCCGAGCACTCAAGGAAAAACGCGCCCATTACTACTCCAGACAGGACAAAATTATTCTCCTCCATGACAACGCTCGGCCACATGTTGCAAAACCGGTTAAAACCTATTTGGAAACACTTAATTGGGAAGTCCTACCCCACCCGCCGTATTCACCAGACATTGCTCCATCCGATTATCACTTGTTCCGGTCGATGGCACATGGCCTGCCTAAGCAGCGCTTTATATCATATGAAGATACTAAAAATTGGGTCGATTCGTGGATAGCCTCAAAAGATGAAGAGTTCTTCCGACGTGGTATCCGAATGCTGCCAGAAAGATGGGAAAAAGTAGTAGCTAGTGATGGACAATACTTTGAATAAAACGTAATGTACCGTTCTTTCACAATAAATTCCTAATTTTTGATAGAAAACGGTGGAAACTTATTTGTACTCCTAATATTTCCGGGCAAGCAAGATGTTGAATGGCCCTAGATCATTTTCGCCGCGTAGCAAGCGTGCCGCATCCCGTATGCAACCGGCCCTATCCAACGTAATCTACCTAACTCCAAATATACAATGGTCGCATTCAGTAGAACAAAGCGATCAGAGAGCGCTTAGTGATTATTGTCTGTGATTGGAGCATTCTTTTAGATTCTTCATAGCCCAGAAGTATTTACCAATCAGGAGCGAGATTCAGTGGAAAATCTAGTAATGTTGTCCAACTGTTGAGTCTGCTGAATGCAGCCAATGTGTTCTTCAGTCTAAAGGCTCGTCTACACTAGCTGTAAGAGTAATGGAGGATTCACACTGCGTCCGATGTTCGACGTACGACATCCGACTAATGGAGAATTGAATTCTCCATTGGAAAGCTGTTTTCCTATTGGGTGTCGTACGTCGGACATCGGACGCAGTGTGAATCTTCCATAAGGCTGTAAGGTTGCAAGACACGAAATGAAATATTTTCATTCGCTGACAGCTTACGTTACAGCCTTACTCTTACAGCTGTTGTAGACGAGCCTTAATGACTTCTACACACAGATGCGGCAGCGCGTCAACGCGTGACTAATCACAGTCTTTCTTTTACAGTTATGTAACTCATATCTCTGGAAAAGAAAGACTGTGATTGGTCAACGCGTTGACTCATCCTGTGTGTAAAGGCTCGTCTACATTAGCTGTAAGGTTGCAAGACACGAAATGAAATATTTTCGTTCGCTGACAGCTTACGTTACAGCCTTACTCTTACAGCTATTGTAGACGAGCCTTAAAAGTCATTAAACCTTGTAATTTAATAATTAGCTATATAAATTTAAATTTGAAAATTAGAAATATGTAAAAATCTATTTGTTATATTTATTTTTTCTCTTTTTGTCTCGTATTATATATATTTTTAATTGTAAAAAATCATGTAGAGCATATAAAAGATTTGGTCAAGATTCGATCTTCCTATCAGATAATAATTTATATATAATTATTTGCAATAATTTATACATATTTTGAGGAAAAATGAATGATAACAATGTATTCCTGTATTTCCTTATATCAATAATATTTCCTACTTCTTTATATCAATATCTTATATATTTTTTATTCCTTCAAATTAATAAATACCACAAGTAATATTTGAAATTACAGTTTTATCTTTATCAATATTGGAATGATAACTCGTTGAACCCGAACACGCTTAGTTGGCAGTAGAATGACAATCGTTTATCATTTTTTTTTATGCTTTTTCATTGCCAGAGAATTTTGCTAAGTACTGGCTACACAAAAGAGCAATTTTATCATATGTCCCTTCATTTTCGTATTTAATACATTTGTGTGATTATAATTACTTTACTCGTAAAAGATAATCAAAATATCTGTAAGACATATACATTTGAGATATAGAAGAATATTTAAGGTTATTCATTATAATTCACTATAATTAATAGAAAATAGGAAAAATAAAAAATTTTTTTTTAAAGATGATATCGATCGACCAAGCGATATCAGTATATCTTTAAGAAAAATTCTTTCGGATATATTTAGAAATTCATGCAAAACTGTATCCATACAAAAGAAGTATATTCTGTAAATAATATTTATATGAAGATTGTTTCAGTAATTATTTTTTTTATCAATGTTTTAAAACAATATATTTTAAATAATATACTTTAAAGCATAAGAAGCAATAATAATAAAAAACAACAAAGTAATAAAAAGCAATGATGCTTTTTAAGGCAATGTGCTTAAAAAAAGAATAATTAATGAAATAATCTTTACGTAAATATTATTCATAGAATGTACTTCTTTTATACAGATACATTTTTGCATGTATTTCTAAATATATCTGGAAGAATTGTTACATCTTCAAATGACGATAATACATAATGAAGAGATAGATTTGCAGTATTTAAATATGTTTAACATGCAAAAAGTTCGATATATTACAATTTTAAAGATTCGACATATATGTGAACATTTCGTAAGAACTGGCCTATTCACACACGTGTGTCTATATTAGATAAGTTGAGAATCAGAACCTGCTATTGCTTGGCACTTGTGTAACATAATTATCGCAAGTAAAGTAGTTCCCAATAAGACTCTTACCAATTATCTTCCGACCATGCGTTAATAACACTTTCATGATAAATAAATCAACGAATAAAGTTATTCGCGTACATCCTCCAGCGCCCATATAATATCATTAATTAAATACAGAAAAAATTCATATTCAAATTCATGAAATAATTTATCCACCCGCAGAACAAACGCGTAAACATTTGATTAGTTTTAAATGCATCCGAAGATAAATCTACAGAAATTGCCCTAAATCGACGCAGTCCGTCGATCAATAACAAAGAATCACACTTTTAAATAAATTATTTCTTTATAGTTCTTGATGCGTGTCCTCCTCAACTTCGTTTTCACTTAGCGGTTCCTCCCTTTCTGGTATAAATACTGACTCCTTATCTGTCACTGGTACTTGTTGTCGCTCCTGCCTCTGCTCGTTTGACGCAGTTTCTTTTTCCGCAGATTTATCCTTTTCAGCGTTAGTTTCTGTCGTTACATCAAGCGGGGGTTCCTCTTGGTTTTCTGTCGCCTGCTCGGCTTTACTGTCCGTCTGGTTATTTGCCGCAGCTTCCTGCTTCGGCTTCCAAATTTTTATCTTATTTATAAGATATTTAATTTCTCTATCAAGTAAATCCATTTTGTTCGTGATCTGCCGGACTTTGTATTTTACTGGTTCGTTCAACGGCGTTTCAGCATAATGTTTTGTAACCATGTCATAATAATCCTGAAAAGTATCATAGTCAGTACATTATATCACTATCATAAGTATTGTGTGTAAGCGTAAAACATGTTAAAAAATTACTTAATTAGCACAGATATTATCAGAACTACATTTATCGTTTCATTAATTCGTTGCATACCTGCGTCTCGTTAATCATCTTTTCTAACGTCTCTACTTCGACGGGCGTGATGACATCAGCCGTTGAACTCAAGTTCCTCATACTATTTAAGAACAATTTACTATTATCGAGAAGTAAAAATACTGCTTTCAGAACTTCCGGACGATCCCGATGCTCGGAAACTCTCTCATAGATATCGTTGGTCAACTTCTGCAATTCCGACAACTTCTCCTCATACACTTCCGCAGTTGCGGCAAATCCATCCTCGTACAACCACTCGGAAACCTCAGCGCACGCTTTACGTATCTCCTCAGTCTCCTTCTCGGTGGATGCAGCCGAGTATTCTTCGGAATCAAGTTTTTGCTGCGCATCGATTACATATGACTCAAGATTATTCAATGCTGTCTCTCGGCGTGTTTTCTCCGAATCATGCATGTCCAAATTATATATCCTGGAGAGGAAAAAAATAGCGTTATCAACAGCAGAGTCATGTAAATATTATTGTGATCATGTCGATTAAATATTGATATTTTTTCCACGATGATATGTATAATATTTCGAAAAGATAGAATTTCATAATTATATTAACGTCATAAATTTTTATGTTGTACATTGGTTTACTCACTTGTCTTGAGATTGTGTAAGTTTTTCACCGGAAAGAATTTGCGATCCCAATTTGGTCTCCTTCGAGCTGATAGGTTCTTTGATCTGAACGATGGTAGCTTTCTTTTCTTTGTCCGCCTTTTCAGTCTTATTTCCAGCTTTATCTTCATTCGATTTCGTTTCGTTCTTCTTCTTCGTCTTCTCTTCCGTGTCCTTTGATGACTCCGGATATTCCGGTTCATCGTGCACCGGTTTTATATCCTCTTTCGGTGGCTCTTCAGTCTTTTCTGCAGTCTCTTTTTCATTGGAACCTAAAATATGAAGATGCTATAATTTGTACATACTCATCTCTATAGGTATATTAACAAAAAATGTATAATTAGGTTCTTGAATTTTGGTGTCGCTAAAAATTAAACGTATGAATTTAAACTCTTCTGAAGTTTCTCCTTTATGTAATAAATTTTAGTGAAATATATATTAAAAAAAATATGATATATTATGTCATCAAAATAATTTTTTATATTCTGATACTAAATACTATTTTTAATTTTTATGAAGAATTTTTTGACACAAGCGATCATCAAAATTTGAACCCTACACGACATTCGAGTTATTTAATTTTGTTACACACATCTACACATATCTCTATTACAAATCTCTTTATAGAAATGTTTGCAAAAAATGATTTCGAGGTAAAACATGCATTAATCCGACAATTATAGTAACAATATTTTAATTCACCCTCTATCTTTCCCACTCTTTAATTTCCTTGCAATCTTAAGAAACAACTGTTCTTCTATATGCACGGACACGATGAAAAGGAAGAACAGAATAGCGTAATATCGTTGAGAAATCGAAATCCATACATGCAACAGAAAATAATCATCATTTTTTGCACTGCCATTAGAGCACAAACCTGCAAAGAATTTAGTTATAGTTGAGCCAAGTATTGAGAAAGTACCCTCTTCCTCGTTAGTGGCAATGCTCGACTTTTCGGAAACTAGTTCTACGTTCAATAAATTCAGTATTCCGCTATCGTCCATATTGAAGTGCGCCTTGACTCCTTTACTTTCGGCGCCTTCTTTAGCGTGCTTCTCTAAAGCTTCGGCTACGCCGTTCAGGGATATGGTAGATATATTTAAATTACCAATAGCACTGTAAAAATACATATATTGTAAGTTTAAACAACAATCTCGAGAAATTTTGAATAATCTTTATTGACTTGCGTTTTTAGTTTGATATAGACAAATAAAAACTAGATACTTACAGTACCTCACTGGACGACAAATAATCCAACTCGGCATAATTCACTTGGAAGTCGAAATCTTCCGTATGCTTGCTGAAAGTAATAATCTTCTTTTGTGGGAAAGGATTCATTCTGCTGAACAATGTTTTTCTCACCTGTGTACAAGAAAGTAAATTAAAATAAAAAAATATATATATATGTTTGATCATAGTATGAAAAATTAAGATATATCTCGAAAATTCATACGGTCGGTACCTGTTTAACTTTATTATCGATAATTCTATCAAATACGATTTGAATCGGGAACACCACGGCGTCTTTTGTAACAAACTTCTTAACTTTGAAACCTTGACTGAGATCAGCTGCTTTATATGCAGCTCCTAGAGCAGCAGCTTCATCTGTATTCACGTTCTTTGACAACTCCGTTTTTACGTACTGAGACAGTCTTTCTTGTACTTTTGGCATTCGTGTACCTGCCCCTACCAATACAACATGTGATATGACATCTATTGCCAAACCTGAAACAATTCAATGTCAAATGTTGAGGAAGTTAGTGACAAAAAAAAACCACAACCATGTTCTACATGATAAAGAGATGTTTATCTAATTCATATACAATATTTACCTGACGTTTCCAATGCTATTTTCACAGGGTGTGCTACACGCTCAAATAGATCAGCGCATATCTCTTCGAGCTTCTCTCTTGTGACTTGCAATCTGAAGTCAATATCATCTATCAGGCTTTCAATCTGTGCAAAGTGGTCTGCATTAGCGCTGAGTACAGTTTTTACACGACCAGCTTCTTTGAAAAGCTTCGCCATTGCTCTCGGGCTCTTAAATACCGAGTTTGATGTCTTCTTTAGAGCATCAAATTCTTTAGCCAAATAATTTTGTAGCCTGATTTGCATCTCTAGTCCACCAAGTGTACGATCGTACCCCACACCTAGTACAGTAACATGAGGATTGGTCTCAATGAAACCCCTGTCTTTCGTCTTCACATTCTGATAACTGACAACTGTCGCAGTAGTGCTGCTGGCACCCATATCGTAAAACATAATGTAATGTGCAGAATCATTTATCTCAGTTCTGCCAAAGACACCATAGTTCAGGGCAACAGCTGTATAATCGTTTATTAGCTGTAACACTTTCAAGCCAGTAAGCTCTGCTGCTTGTATCAAGGCCTTTCTCTCAGCCTGATTAAAGAATCCTGGGACTGTAATAACAGCTTCATTGATTTTCTGATGAACAGAGGCCTCTGCAAATTCTTTGCCCTTGTGCAATATCTGCGCAAGTAATTCCTCTGGGGTATACGTTGTATTCTCATTTAACTTAAATGCTATAGTTTTCCTCTCATCATCAGCAATAATATTGTAATAAGGAAACCTCTTTAAGTAGAGTTGCACTAGGGGATTATCTATGGGCTTCCCTAGGAGATCTAGGATATAGGAATAAGTGTTCTGTGGAAATCGTACACCAATCACTTGGGCATCTTCGCCAAAGGATCTTTCACCATCTCTGAATGCAATCGATACTGGTGTTTTCCTCTTGGATTCTTTATTTAAAGCTATCTCCATAGGGACACCAGGCTGTAAAGTATCATATAACGAGGTATTAACAAATAATTAACTTTTCAGATGCAAAAATACATACGATACATTCAATTAATAAGATTCATCATGCAAAACTGTCAACTGTCTGAAAAGCTCATGTGTGAGTCAAAATTGCTACAAATCTTTTACTTACCGAGACAATACCAACTTTCATCCATTCACTACCAATATCGATGCTCATAACAGCAATTTCCTCACTAATGCCGATGAAAGAGGCGATAAGAAGTAAGGCTAATGATGCCATCGACATACTTTTCCGCGAGAACTCCATCTGAAAGTCAAGCGCATATATATCTTAAAGACAAAAGTATCGCTCCGATTAAGAAAATTAATTTACGTGAACGTGAACTGATTATTGCAAACATATGTTCAATATTGGAAACTATCATGAAATAATAATCATTCGTCCGCTGTATGACAGTCAAATTTGGTTATAAATGCCGGCAGCATTCATAAACCATGCTGTGTAAAATAACACGAATGAATGATGTACGATCACCTTATATTCACGTTTTAGATGGCAAATACGTTACTCCAACGGTAATTATTAGCTGTACACTATTCAGAATACACACTCATGCATTTCAATAACTTTTAAATCAACAAAAAAGCAGAACGTTATAACTCCACCTCCGGTCTTTCACCGAAAGACTATGCGCTGCGCACCATGTGTTGGTGTGGCATATCGCGATTGGTGAAACAACGACCCACCGATCACCCACGTTGGCATGTCAAGAACCAATCGTAATGATTCTCGTCTCTTCGAAAACTTATATCAAGAGAAAACAAGTCACTGTCGCTATCTAGAATCCGTAGAGAAAAATGGACTTGCCCTAGAGACTATAGCTGGCGACACGTCTCTTTTACAAAAGGTTTTTTATGCATGTGAAAGAATCGACCAATCGTAATTCTCCTTCCTCCTTTTGAAATTAATAACACTTTGATTTAAGGGTATGATTTATTTAATTTGAATATATCTATTAAACAATCACTTTGTAATTCTCACAAAAATATAAATTACAAAATAATTGAATAGAGAAAATAAAGTTGATGTGAATTTGTTATATTAACAGTAGAATAATGTAAATATAGAAATGTGAAAAATAGCACAAATTCAAGTGTTTCTAATGACATAGAAATTATTAACACAAGTAATATGTAATTCTATCACATAAAAGTTGCTAATCTAAATTTCTTACTTCTAGATTATAAAATATGCATATGTGTATATTCATAACACATAATCATTATCTGATCTCACAATACCAGTGAATATAAATACATTACTATATATAAGAACATTTATAACATGAATAATTCGATGGCGCTGTAATTGAATTAGTTTTAATATTCGAATATAAGATATATTAATACCATAAATTTTTTCAGTCATGCTTTGCACACTTAATTTGACCATGTAGTAATAAACATATTTCCAACAGACGGTATATGTCTATTAACCCCATTGATCCTCGGATCGGCCAAATTTATATGTCAATGAGCCCAAGAAAATAAACACATTTTGTAGAAACAATCCTACACCAGGCCAATGGTGTTCTACATCTGTATATGAAAATATTATATCAATATGCTTTTATTGCATGATCACAATATGTATATACTTTATTATTACTGCAAGTACCTGCAGCCACAAAGTTGGCAAATAAAATCCAACAGGCTGCTATTACAGCTGCAAATCCCATCACAAATCCAACAAACAGCCAACTCCTAGCACCTCTTGCTCCCAAACAACCTCCATTATAAGCTTCTCCTCTTATCTGTGCATTTGTCACTGAATTTACCCTATAAAATTCATATTTATTTTGATCAATATTATACAATTGGATAATTTAAAATAAAAAATTGCAGAGAAAATATTGATATCACTTACATAAAAAGCGATATAGTACCAAATACTCCACATACATGGTAAGCATTTGCCATTTCATTGGGATATTTTGCATGAGCATCTATTATAAACCACCAGCCTGTAAAAAACTAAAATAATATATCAGTGAAGGGTGTACAAATAACAAGATAAAATATAGAAACACATCACGTATAGAAAAATACTATATCTGTGTGTTATATATTTGTAATATAAAATTAATCTTTGTTTTTAATAGAATTAATTCGACAAAAAATAAAAAAGATAAGAAAACATTATATTTATGATAATGATTTACTCATATTTGCTTATGTATTTAGTACACAAGTGTGTCAATGTAAACTCAGAGATTTACCAATGTGCCAGCAAGTATAGACACTAGTGCGTTTCTCTTTTCGCCACCCTCAAACCACACGCAGGTGGATACTTGCAAACTCTCGAGACAAGATGTCATTTTCTTATAGATTTTGTTAAAACGTACAATTCTTAGAAATCCCAATTAGACAGCTAACCTAAAGAATGACAGGTCGCGCCATATATATGTAAATAATAGAGTGTAAAATGACATATAATTTTGCGGCAATAGTCTCACCACCGATATATTTTTAGGGTGGATTCACATCTTGGCAGAAGAGAGAAACAGACTATCAGCGCGACTTCTGATTGGCTGCTGTCTTTCTGCTTTTTTGTCCAGATATGAATCCTCCCTAACTTATTACACTAGTTCAACAGTGCAGCTAAAAAGAATAGACCAAGGATCTGTTGAACTGCTGCCTGCTGAATTGGTGCATATTGTAAGATCTCTCTCTCTCTCTTTTTCAAGGAAAGGGGTGTCAGGTTGTCCCTTTCTAGAAGATTCTCGATGCTCAAGGATTGATACCAGGATTCTTGTATAGATAAGACGTAGCAGGATGTATCGTACTGCGAAAGGAGTCCAGAAAGGAAATGTATTCTAGTGCTCAGCTTTTCACCAATAAAATATATTTAAACACGAACACGATGAAACTAAAGGCTCGTCTACAATAGCTGTAAGAGTAAGGCTGTAAGGCTGTAACGTAAGCTGTCAGCGAATGAAAATATTTCATTTCGTGCCTTGCAACCTTACAGCCTTAAGGCTCGTCTACAATAGCTGTAAGAGTAAGGCTGTAAGGTTGCAAGACATGAAATGAAATATTTTCATTCGCTGACAGCTAACGTTGCAGCCTTACAGCCTTACTTTTACAGCTATTGTAGACGAGCCTTTACTCTTACAGCTAATGTAGACGAGCCTTTATACTTAATCACAATCTCGACGGATTCGTTAATTCGACTAGTTCTATTAGCTTTTCTCGACAAGACTATTTTCGATTTAACCCTTTCGACGCTCGACAAAGAATCTAACCCTCTCTTTTCGCTCGCCAGAGAATCTCTAATCTTCTTCTTTTTCTCGATAGCGGATTTCTCCTTTTAAGGCTCGTCTACAATAGCTGTAAGAGTAAGGCTGTAAGGCTGTAACGTAAGCTGTCAGCGAATGAAAATATTTCATTTCGTGTCTTGCAACCTTACAGCCTTACTCTTACAGGTAATGTAGACGAGCCTTTATTCTCCTCTTTTCGACAAGCTCGTTCTCTCACGAAGATCGACACATGCGCAGTATCATGACTCTAAAGCCAGCGGCACACGATGCTTGTTTTCGTGCTGGATTGCTTGCTGGATGAAAATACTGCGTTCTGATTGCTGCATTTTCATCCATCTTCGGAAATGTACCAATCAGAACGCAGTATTTTCATCCAGCGAGCAATCCAGCACGAAAACAAGCACCGTGTGCCGCTGGCTTTACAATATACATTTAACGCAATTAATACCTCGTCTACAATAGAAATCATAGAGTCGTAAGTCGTACAAATTGACCAATCGAAGTCGATTATTTTTCTCTTACCGGACTATGATTGGTCAATTTCTATGACTTACGACTCTACGACTTCTATTGTAGACGATCTCTACCGCAGCTGGCGAATGGCGTATGGGTACACCTTTGGTCTGTTCTTTGTAGCTGCATTGCTGAATTGGTGCAATAAGCTAGAATGAGAAAACCTATATTTTGGTCTGTTCTTTTCAGCTGCACTGCGGAACTAGTGCAATAAGTTAGAATGAGACAACTATATTTTTTCTCACTTTAACTTATTGCACCAGTTCAGTAGTGCAGCTGAAAAGAACAGACCACGTGTCTCACTTTAACTTATTGCACCAGTTCAACAGCGCAGCTACAAAGAACAGACCACTTATTACCTAAAGCCATATACCGAACGAACGAACATTTAACGCAAAAATCTTGATTGATGTCATGGAAAATGGCGTGTGGACATTGTTTCGGAACAATCCGGAGTCAAAAATAGAACCAACCAACCAACCTTGATTAATGTCATTCATGACAGGTCTCTAAATACAATATATGCGAATATCTTCGCGATTTATTCATAAATACCACGTAGTGATAACTAAAACTATCAACGCACGATTTTAGTAGTTACGTCAAGTGATTTAATTATGGTCGATTTAGGATTTGCAAAATGCTGCGAATCATGGCGACTGGAGAGTCGATTCTTCCCCTGCAAAGTAGGCGGTAAACCGGCATGGCTCGATTTAAAAAACATTCCCGGTAAAAGTGAACTGGAATGTGATTATTGTGGTGATCCTTGTGTATTTCTATGTCAAATTTATGCACCGTTAAACAATCCCGATACATTTCATAGGACTATATATATTTTTATATGCAGAAACGTGGAATGTTGCAAATCAAATCAGAATGGAAACTTAAAGGTTTTTCGTTCACAATTGAATAAAAACAATATTTTTTATTCACCTGAACCACCCATTGAAGAAAAATATTGGGGAACAGATGTTGGTATATATCATAAAATTATTAACTTTTCCACTGAAAGGTGTGATCACACATATATATATATATATATTATATTGTTTTTGTTTGTTTTTTCCAGATGTGTCAAAATGGGTGAAGACTTGCCACATTTGTGGAATTTTAGCACCGTGCCACTGCTCCAAGTGTAAAGTTATCAATTATTGTTCTCGTATACATCAAATTCATGATTGGAAAAATGGACACAGAGAGACATGCAGTACCAAAGCAGTTAATACAAAGGAAAGATTAATCAAGGACAATGGTATTTTATTTCCCGAATATGAGATTATAATTGACTTTGAAGAAATTGAGAAACCTACTGAAAATGAAGAAAAAGAACTTGAAAAATATAATGCAATGATAAAGAATAACACAGCTGGTACTCTTCAACATGAAGATGTGGTTAATGACTTATCAAAAATAGCTCTTCATGAAAAAGACCAAACATTTTCAAAATTCCGTGTAACAGTTCAGAATCATCCAACTCAGATTATAAGGTATTTTTTGTGAAGAAACTAATCATACTTGTTGATATGTCAATGATAACAATTAATTTATATTTATTAATAGATATGATATAGGAGGGGAAATTCTGTATATTTCATCAGATAATCAAATAACAAATGTCCCAAAATGTCCAGAATGCAATGGCAACAGACAATTTGAATTTCAAGTATGTAGAATTTATTTTTATATAATGAAACAAATTTAAATCATTAGTTTAAGAAAATCATATGTCACATAAAATGTTTACAAATTCATTTATTCTTTCATATATAAATATTAAATATTTCTACATAATTCAACAAGGAATATTTTGTGTGTTTAGATAATGCCACAACTACTATATTATCTTGGGTCAACGGATTTTAAATGCCTTGATTGGGGAATATTGGCTGTGTTTACATGTGAACAATCTTGCAAACCTAACAACAAATATGTGAGAGAATATATATGGAAACAAGATATTGTACAGCAGGAAGGAAGCTCAGAAATAAAACAAAACATATGAATATACTGCTTTTTTCTTAACATTCCTATATTTTACACCAAAATTTAAAAAGTTTGTTTTACCATAGAAAATAATCCATTGGAATGAAATGTGACTATTCTATAAAATAGAATAAAAAAGAAACAAATATTATAAAATTATAAAACAAAATTATAAAAGAGAATAGAACATAAGTTATAATAATAAATAAAAAATTAATGAATGAACAATAAAAAAATAAAGAAACTGTCTATACCTCGTCTGTACATTTGGTCTATAAAAAGAAAAGTATAGCAAAATATATTTAAAAATATATTTTTGTATTTTATAATTATTACTTTTTATGTAGAGCAATCTATAACAAAATTATTATAAATTAATGATGGTTTTAATACACGTGTTAACGTATTAAAATTTATATATCTTAAAGAATACAAATTTATCCTATATAATATATTATTATTGTTATATTTGGAAGCTCTGTGAAGCTGGCACCCCCAAATTCGAATTTTCATAAACCACAAGTAGCGTTTGTCCACGATTTGTCCACATTTGTTCAACATAAATTTTCATTTGTCCACCTCTCAAAAAAAAGTTATGAGCAAATAAAAATTTTGACACCATCACCCCCATGAAAATATTTCTTCAATTTCAAAGCACCATTAGATTGTCCACGAGTTGTCCACGTTTGTCCAACAAAAATTTTCATTCGTCCATCTTTCAAAAAAAAGTTATGAGCAAAAGAAATTTCGATATCAGCACCTCCATGAAAAGATTTCTTCAATTTCAAAACACCGCTGGATTGTCCACGATTTGCCCACGTTTGTCCAACCAAAATTTTTGTTTGTTCCCCTTTAAAAAAAGTTATAAGCAAATTAAAAAATTGAAAGTATGCGGAAGAGGAGGCGCCCCAGATACGAATATATATAAAAATTAGCAGGGATTCGTTCGTCCACGATTTGCCCATATTGATCCAACTAAAATCTCCATTTGCTCACCTTGTAAAATATAGTAAAATATAGTAAATAAAGAAAATAAGAAAAAGCAATTTGCTTACAAGAACACTTTTCTGAAAATTAAGCACAGCAATCGTTTGTCCACCCGTTGTTTTCGTTTGTCCACACAAGGGAATCGAGTAATTAACAAAAAGAAATTGAAATACATAACGGCAACCGCTCTATGTAATGTGATAAAGTTTTCTGTAGATTGGGGTTTGGAATCGTTTGTCCACCCACTGCTTTCGTTTGTCCGCGCATCATTGTCGTTTGTCCACCCAAGGGAATCGAGTAATTATAAAAAAAAATTAAAGAACTTGACTATAACCGTTCTATGTACATGTGTCAAGTTTTCTGTAGATTGAGGGTTGGAATCGTCTGTCCACCTTTTTTTGTTAATTACTCGATTCCCTTGGGTGGACAAACGACAATAATGCATGGACAAACGAAAGCAGCGTGTGGACAAACGATTCCAACCCTCAATCTATAGAAAACTTGACACATGTACATAGAACGGTTATAGTCAAGTTTTTTAATTTCTTTTTGTTAATTACTCGATTCCTTTGGGTGGACAAACGAAAATAATGCATGGACAAACGAAAACAACGGGTGGACAAACGATTGCAGTGCTTAATTTTCAGAAAAGTGTTCTTGTAAGCAAATTGCTTTTTCTTATTTTCTTTATTTACTATATTTTACTATATTTTACAAGGTGAGCAAATGGAGATTTTAGTTGGATCAATATGGGCAAATCGTGGACGAACGAATCCCTGCTAATTTTTATATATATTCGTATCTGGGGCGCCTCCTCTTCCGCATACTTTCAATTTTTTAATTTGCTTATAACTTTTTTTTAAAGGGGAACAAAAAAATTTTGGTTGGACAAACGTGGGCAAATCGTGGACAATCCAGTGGTGCTTTGAAATTGAAGAAATATTTTCATGGGGGTGATGGTGTCAAATTTTTATTTGCTCATAACTTTTTTTTGAGAGGAGGACAAATGAAAATTTGTGTTGGACAAATGTGGGCAAATCGTGGACAAACGAATGCTACTTGTGGTTTATGAAAATTCGAATTCGGGGGTGCCAGCTTCACAGAGCAGTATTTAGAGTGGTATTTAGACATAGTCCAATCTTGTATTTAAGATTGTCTTAATTTCATCTTTGAATGCTTCACAGTCAATGAAACAGTTTCAGGATTTTTTAGTGAAAATATAAAATGTAATTTTCAAAACAAGATTTTTACAATAAATCTTATTTTATAAGACAATTAGAAAAAAGTATATCTAAATATAGAAAGATCAAATTCCCAAAATTTCAATTTACGACTTGTTAAAACTATGAATTTAGATATTATTTCATTATATAACTTAACTATCATGCAGCCATATGACTAAACATAACATAAATCATGTCCATAACTTATTTAGTACACTTAATGTGAACTGTTAAAAATACAAATTATAAAAAATATCGATATTACTTAAAATATAAATAGTCTATAATCATATAACATAAATTATGTGGAATGATTAAGATTACACAATTATTCTACACCAACAACTACTCAAATGTCACAAATTTATTATTCGAATAAAAATATTCTATTATTGAGTAAAAGCTGCTGTTTAGGAAGTAAGTCCTCTAAATAGCAGTTTTACTTTTTTTATTATTGTTCAGTCAATATTTCAATAATTAAGATTTAAATATTAAGTCTTTTTTACGTAATTAATGCAATTTCATGGCTGTTACAAAAATAACAAACAAAATATAAGATTTAGTAGCTATAGAACTTTATACACTATTTTGTTGATTGTATTGATTAACAAGATGCAATTCATCTAATATCATTGCGCTTTTTTTACAGTATTCTTTGAAATTTCTAAGCGTTAAAGCTGGCACAACTCTTGTTATATTGAATGAAAAATCAAATGGATCTTGCACGCATATAGGCGAGTCAACTCGAAAAGAATTTCTTAAAGATAAGTTATTTAAATGTTGTTCTATACAGGGTTTTATACCTTCGGGAATATACATATCGTGAGATATCAAGAATGACTTATTATATCCTTCACCTAAGAACGGACATATAACGTAAGACATGTAATTGAATTCTTCATAATATCTGAAAAAACCTAACAACAATTCATGCATCGGCAATTTCGGTACATCGATAGCGATACTGTGATCGACACCAATTTTCCAGCCTAAAATAAAACAAGATGTATCAATTTTAAATTAATGTATACTTTCTAACATATCTTATATACTGCATATACAGAATCTATATTATTATCACAATATATTGCTATATTTACCTTCAATAATCTTTGATTCATTATAGCTCTTGATCAAAGAGGCAATGCTTGGTATTCTGTGGTTAACTTGCAAATAAAAAATAACTAACCAGGTGAGAGCATAATTTGTTATTTTGTGTGATTCGATGAAGTTACATAACTGCATCCATTTTTTAAGAAACAGCACCATTTTTCGAAAGGGCAAGTATGCTTCATTAATAAATCTGAAATTAAAATATCTCATAAAACATATATATATATGTATATATATATGTATATATATATATATATATACTATATACAGTTTATATAACTTCTCAAAAGTAAAATGACAAAAACAATTAACAATTCATACTTAATAAACTTGGAATTTTCTATGGACAGGCTATTCATATAGGAAACATGAACATCGCACTGCATTCCCGTTGCCATGTGTTTCAATTTTATTATGGGAGTTCTGGTATGCTCCAAGATTTCTTCTATTTTCCAAATATCACAATTAGCATGAAAACATTCTTGCATTAATTTCTTTTTACTTCTACTAGATTCACTAGATTCTGGATGAGTATGCTCATTACCTATTATAAAATATAAACTTTATTCTATTATCATAAATATATCTTGAATATATCATACTACTCAGATATATAACAAATTATATTTACTAAAATCAAGACATATGTCAATGTTGCTATTTGACAATGATAAGCCAGTGTATCTTGAACCAAACAAATGCACTTCTACCGCAGAAAAATGATGTGATTTTAAAGTATACTTTAAATCCCTGATGACTTGATCTGTATTCAATTTGTCCGATAGATTTCTCGATATATTAAACAAAATAGTAATATTTCCGTCGATATGTTCCAATAATTTTTTTACTTCAAGCGGTAGTGGCTTAATCATGAAGTCTTCACTGTTTTTTAAGTACCAATGTATTGGATTTGAATAATGTGACGAGTGTGAAAATTCCCCACCATCAAACCAGAGATTAGCGCATGTTAAACAAAAGTCAAACTGTTGATTATTCTTAGTAGATACGATGAATGAATGTTCTTTGTGGAGATGATTTATAAATCCTGTTTTCCCCTTAAATCTCCTTTTGCATGGCACACAAGCGAAATACTCAATAGCATAATAGAGATAATAAGGAGATCCAATTGTCTTCTCCAACAAAATATAATAAGACTTGATTTGTACCAGTAATTTATCATAATTCTTTCGATGTAATATATGATTTATATGTGCGTTGATGCTGACCATATCTGGAGCTATCGCTTTATTGCAAGGGTGACATTTGATATGTTCAACCTGCTTGCTCATCAAGTGCTCTAATAAACTTAATTTTTCATTTGACAGCTGTTGAAGCTGTATGAAGTGTTTTGGGCTAGAAACATGGTTAGACCATATTCCTACATCAAGATAATGTGCAACATTACACACTAGGCAAGTAATGGACTGTGGTACCGTTAGATTGGCAGATGGAATATAAAACTTTAAATTTGTTTGGATCTTTATCAACTTTTGTTGATGGCAAGAGAAGATAATCTCTTCATAAAGAAAATGATCTCTTTTATATATTTCCTCAATCCAAGAGTTACATGTATCCTGCATAACAAGATAATCCTGTCTACTTTTTGTTATACATATTTCATTGAGCAAATTATCCATTTCGTTGTATATATTGGGAGACATAAATAATCCAGGTGTAGAAGCCTTATTTTTTAATAAAGTTATATCCTGTCTACTAATATCATCCGCAACCACAGAAATGTGAGAATTATTAATGCGCTGTATTTTCTGTATTTCCTCCTTTAATTTAACTGATAGTTTATCAATTAATATATCCATAGTATTAATTAGAGCTTGTGTTTTATTTATACCAACTGCTTTCAATATAGATATACTACCTGTATCTGTAAAAATTATAAACAAAACTTTTAGATACTTTATCTTCTTTCAATTATTAACATGAACATATGTCAATTTGCATTTATCCAGAGAAAATGAATATGTAAATAAATTTAATTTGTAGATGTCTTAATAAATATCACATTTGTCTGTATAATTTTGCTGTTAACTTTAAGAAAATTGTTTAAATAATTAACAAAAGATTTTAATTAATTTTATATATTTTCATGCTATCTGTAACTTCAGTACATCATAGATATTAATTAAATAAAAAAATTTATTTATTCAATTAAAAAAATCAACGTTTTTTATTCTTTAAAAAAAATTTAAAGAAAAATAATTTATAAAATATTGATTCTTACAAATATTTAGTACTAATTAAAAAAGAAACAAAAACTGTATTTGAATTCAATAGAACCTGATAATATACAGAGTATAAAAAAAGAAATTTTAATAACATCATATATTATTTTGTTTATAGAAATAATCTAATTAACCTATCATTGTTTTTATTTAAAAAAAAATACAAATGGTCCTTTGTGAAGTTTTCTAAAAAAAAATTAATGAAAAATTTTAATCAAATTATCTTTTAATCTTTTAATTTATATATATTGCTTTAAATTAACAGAAAATAGATTTTTCTTACAAACATAACAATAACAAATAACAAAAACTAGTTTCTGCTTTACTCTGAAAATTAATTGAAAGATCTTTGATTTTTACTTTCACATTGTTTTTCCACAAAGCAATTTGATTCTTCCAACAATATTGTTAAAGTTCTTACATTAATGAAAATAATTCTACTTACCAGTACTAGCTTTCTTGCCTATTTTATGTTTTTGATCTTCTAAATGCTTCTTAACATGGTCAAAACCAGTTATCAGACATTGACAAATTAAACAAAAGAAATCTTCTGGTAAATCATTTAAAACAATTCCATCATATATGAATTCACCACATTGCATACTTGTCATATAAGGAGAATTATTAAGAAATTTTAACATTTGCTCTGTAGTAACATTTTGATCTAAATGAATCTTTTGGAAATGAGATTTTGCCTCTGCACGGTATGATAATATCGATTTGCATAGATAACAATACCATTGTTCATTATAATGTGCCACACGCTGCGCCATTAGCTGTTGATGCATTTTCTAGGAGGATTAAGTTTTCACAATGTAGATAAAACACAATTTTCTACAAGATAGCTGTTTGATTAAAATAATCGAGACTTAATTATACAAGATTAATGTACCCGGTCACAACTATATTATAATAGTTCTTAATTTCTAATTTATTTTTCAATTTACATTGTTTGCGTTCAGTAGAACAAAGGGTGCATTCAGTACTACCAGGGGGTACAAGCTCCCCTCTTAAGCCAGCGGCACATGGTGCTTGTTTTCGTGCTGGATTGCTTGCTGGATGAAAATATTGCGTTCTGATTGGTGCATTTCTATTCATTTTCGAAAATATACCAATTAGAACGCAATATTTTCATCTAGCAAGCACTCTAGCACGAAAACAAGCACCGTATGCTGCTGGCTTTAGAGGGTTTTTGGAGCGTCACCATATGTACCGGAACTAGTGGAACTAAAATGGGTCACGTGATACAGAGTGGGGATACGCGCTACATTGAAATCCAGTACACATATACAGGGTGTCTCAGAACTTTAGGACACGGGCTCCGTAGGGACATAGAGCTAAAACCAGCAACAAGATGGATGGAAATGCACCAATCAGAACGCAGTATTTTCATCCAGCAAGCAATCCAGCACAAAAACAAGCACCGTGTGCCGCTGGCTTAACTCTATGTCCCTACGGAGCCCGTGTCCCAAAGTTCTGAGACACCCTGTATATAAATATAAGGCCTGTTTTTTTCGCTGCACTGCTGCACTGATGCAATAAGTTAGAGTGAAATTTCTCACTCTAACTTATTGCATCAGTGCAGCAGTGTAGCGAAAAAGAACAGGCCTTATATTTATATATACAGGGTTTGTCAAAAGTGTGGATACCCTTAAATAATTTTTGTAAAAATGAAAATATCAAAAAATGGTAAAACACGTATTTTGATTTTTCAAAAAAGCTACCGTATGACATGGATACCGATTATTCCCCACCTCCTGGTACGCGGGGGTAAAAGGGGGTTGAAAATTTTTAATTGGACTAAGGGTCGAGTGGGGGCTTATTTGAAAAGGTTTTTCATAACAAACACACCCTTAAAATTTTAAGTCGCTACGACCCCCCCATTAAAAATGGCGGCCGTTCAAATTTCGAAATTTCATGCACTTAGTGCTATCCAGGATCAACTGCGTGGAAGTGGCATGAATCTGATCCCTTGTGTGTGTGTGTATGTGTGTGTGCGCGCGCGTGTGTGTGTATGTGTGTGTGTATGTGTGCGTATGTGTGTACGTGCGTATGTGTATACGTGCGTATATGTGTGCGTGCATGTGGCTAAACAAGTGTGAATGTGTTGTATGTATAGTCGTGATAAGTTGCAAAACAGACGATTGAAAACTGTCATCTCTCTTTAATGATTCAAAACCTTTTACTCCGTGTTTTAAAATAAATTTTACTCAGTGTGTTAAAGTAAATGCTGAAAGTGGCTGCCATTTACTTCCTGACAATATGCCAATCTTTGATAGAATGCAGAAATGGCTCTACGATTCGTCTCAAAAGGTATCAAATCTATTTCATCTCTTATTCACTGTATCAATTCTTGGATGCTTTCAAGTTTTGTTTTGTAAACCTTACTCTTCAGATGTGCCCATAGATAATAATCAAGAGGAGTTAGATCTGGTGACCGAGGTAGTCAATCCTCTCCTCCCTCATTTCTATTCCTTTTTCCTATCCATCGTAATGGAAAAGTCTCATTTAAAATTTGACGTGGCCCTAAACCAAAATGAGCAGGAGCTCCATCATGCTGAAACCATATTTCTTCGAAATTATTTGGAAAAATATTTCGTATGGCTGGAATTATTTGATTTACAAGTAATCTGTCATACCTTTGAGCGTTCAGATTTTCTTAAAAAAAAAAAAACGGTCCTATTAAGTAGGTATCTATTATTCCACATCATACATTTATTTTTTGTGGGTATTGTGTGTGAGTTTCCCGCATCCAATTCGGATTCTCATCTGACCAGAAACGAAAATTTTGATTATTAACTTCTTCCGTTAACGTGAAAGTTGCCTCGTCTTTAAAAACAATTTGATAAGGGAACATGGGCCGGACATCTATGAGTGTCATCATTCTTTCACAGAAACCTATACGACGCTCCACATCTCCGTCTTGCAATTCTTGAACATATTGTAATTTGTATGGATGGAACTTGTTTTTCTTTAAAATTCTCCAAACGGACTTGGGAGCAATATCGTGAGTTTAAGCGGCTCTGTTAATAGTAGAATTGGGACCTTCAATAAATGTCTGCAGAACATCAAGTTGTTTTTCTTCGTTAATGGCAGATCTCTCTGATTTAGGGCGATTGTTTACGCTACCAGTTTCTCTGAAATGTTCCATTGTTTTTAAGACAGTGGACTTATTAATTCGACGATTCGGATACGTATCATTAAATAATTGAGCGACAGCAGCGTACGACCGCTCATTATCATCCCATCCACGCATCATGAGGATAGTGATTCTTTCACGTTCCGACAATTCGCCAGCCATTTTTAAAATGTTTAATTTTTAATCTGCCTAAGGTCTGTGAGAACTGATTTTAAGTAGCAGTGAGAACAACTGATTTTAAGTAGCCGGTTAATTCTGGCCCAACGAGAAATGACTTATCGAAATGATATCAAATCGACATCGAAAACGTATATCGGAAACTAATTGATAAAAGCATCGATTTTGATTTATTTATGTCACACCTTTCGATGAATTTACGACGGGATAATGAATCGATTTCGATTCAATAATGACGCGATTTCAACTTATTAATGATTCGATTGCGAGTCACTAATGATTTAATTTCGACGCATCAATAATTCTATTTCGACTGAATATTGAGTATCTATTCTATATAATGGTTTTGCCTAACAGTCAAAATTTTGACAGAACCTGCTGACATGCTGTGCTACCAAATTGACAGCAGAAACTAAATAGCAATTTGATATAGCAATTTGATAGCAGATTAGAGGCAGAAATTGAACAAATTATGTAACAACGTAAAAATCTTTACGCCGTTACGCTGACTGCCGCCTAACAGCACGCGGCAGTCAGCTGAGCGCACACCCCCCGACCCGCGCTGATACCGCGCCTAAACGTCGCACTCAGCCGAACATGCCCGACCACCAGGCAACGACGCTCGGGCACGGTCGGCCGCCGAGCCGAGCGAGCGGCACCGCCGAAGCCATCTTCGGCAAACGCCGCATAATCACGATTAATTCCGATTAAAAAGCGGAATTATCTCCGATTAAGGGCGAAGAAAACCGAAGCTCCAAAATCTCGGGTATATAATCCCGGCAGATTTTGACGAAAGGGAAGTCTCCAGAGTTCCGTCTCCGCAGATAGTTCTTTCCGAGAGAGGATCAACCGAGAAGCTCCTGCCGAATTCGTAAGTTAGTTACCAGGCCGTCCACGACGGTGATTACTAGTACCTGTTCTTTGCGATCGTGTGATCGTGCGGCGAGTGTGCCGTCTCTCCGGTGAGTTTTCCGGAACGATCACCCGTTATTGTGCCGTCTATTGCGATAGTGAGATCGCGCGGCGAGTTTGCCGTCACTCCGGTGCGTTCTCCGGAACGATCTCACATTATTATACTGTCTTTTTGCGATCGTGTGATCGTGCGGCGAGTTTGCCGTCCCTTCGGTGAGTTTTCCGGAACGATCACCCGTTATTGTGCCGTCCCTTTCGATAGTGAGATCGTGCGGCGAGTTTGCCGTCACTCCGGTGCGTTCTCCGGAACGATCTCACATTATAGTGCTGTCTCTTTGCGATCGTGTAATCATGCGGCGAGTTTGCCGTCGCTCCGGTGAGTTTTCCGGAACGATCACACGTTATTGTGCCGTCTATTGCGATAGTGAGATCGCGCAGCGAGTTTGCCGTCACTCCGGTGCGTTCTCCGGAACGATCTCACGTTATTGTGCCGTCTCTATTGCGATAGTGAGATCGCGCGGCGAGTTTGCCGTCACTCCGGTGCGTTCTCCGGAACGATCTCACATTATTTTTTCTCTATTTCATAAAATAGGACCCCGGGAAGGCAAGAGCTGATCAGCTAGGATTTAGCACATCAACCCAGCGCGCAAGGAATACTCACGTCGCCCGCACCCCTCGACCACCAAGGCGGTCGACACTGCGGCCGAGGACAAAAACGAGCGCGACGTGTCGCGACGCGTTCTTGTACCGGTTTTTGCGACCCGTCGTCAAGTCGCGTGCCGAATCATCCAAACTCGAGCTTTAAATCACGGCGGAAACACCAGCAGCGCATATTATAGGTTCGGGGCGCACACCGCGCGATCATTAATCGGTGGCTCCACACTCACCGTCTGTATGAATCAAGCGCCGCACGAGATGCTTGCGTAATTAAGCATCAAGCAAATCGCTCACTCACAACTGTGACCCCGCGTGGATCGTAGCGACCGCGGAAACAACTCGCACGATCACCAAACACCCAAACATTGGGATGTCGCGTCGCGGCACGCGGTCGTAACGTGCAAATAAAGACTTATTGTGTTATACTTATTTGTCTTCTATTATTGACACGCACACATACACACACCTTCACCTAAAAATCTCTCCTGTGGTCGGCTCGCAAACAACGATCCAATCCACAGGGTCGGATCAACCCGAAAAACCGAGCCCGGAGGCGCGACCGTTACAATTATGTATGGGACATGATTAGTTTCTGCCACAAATCTGATGTAGAATCATATCAGTATGCTGCAGACAAAACATGAGCTTAGTAAAGACATGAATGGTTATGGTTTTATTGTGAAATTATCACATTTATAACTAATCTGCTAACATAAAGTCAACATAAAGCTAACATAAAGTCATTCTGTTCACTGAGTATTTTGCATTTAGGTTAGATTACCCTATTTGTTACAAAAGGTTGTTATTAAATTTCGAATAAAGTAAATAATATTTATTCTAATAAATAAATAAGAAAGAGAAAATTGTAATTAAAATAAGTGAGAGGGTGAGATTTTATTAAGAGATGAAACAATCTAGCTTTCATAAAATATACTTACCGCTGGTTCTTCCATAATGATATATTACAGTATTGTTCGTCACTTATATCCGTCATTATCAATAATATAACGTTAATGTAATAATTTAATATTTCAACGGTTGTTGCTGGATGCAGAATGTAAGTCGATGTCCCATGAACAGAAATTTTCAGCGGAATGGAACGTGCGAACCAATCACAGCCACTCCATTCTTTTTACGAAGAGAATGGCTGTGATTGGTCTGCACGTTTCGTTCCGCTGAAAATTCCGTCCATGGGACATATTGGTCTAATTAGAGATAATGCCCGAGATTTTAAATTTATTTCGATATATGTTATATGATATTTTTTTAAGAGAAAGATTATGTATAACACATATTCATCGTCAGATTCTTAGATATGGCAAATTATGTATTTCTTTTTGCAAAGACATCGATATTATATCATTTAGATATCGATTCGATTTTATTTTGAGATTAGATTCTTAAAATATTAATATTTTGGAAAAAATATATATAACTTGCCATATTTGAGAATCTTAACGATGAATACATGTTATAAATAATCTTTTTCTTAAATAATATCATAAAGCATAAACATCGAAATAAGCTTTACATTTCGACATTATTTTGATAAGATGTAATTTCGATTATTTCGACGTCAATTCGACATCGATTTGATGTGTCATTTCTCGTTGGGGGATAACACTAAGTGCATGAAATTTCGAAACTTGAACGGCCGCCATTTTTAATGAGGGGGTTGTAACGACTTAAAATTTTAAGGGTGTGTTTGTTATGAAAAGACCTTTCAAATGAGCCCCCATTCGACCCTTAGTCCAATTAAAAATTTTCAACCCCCCTTTTACCCCCGCGTACCAAGGGATGGGGAATGATCGGTATCCATGTCATACGGTAGCTTTTTTGAAAAATCAAAATACGTGTTTTATCGTTTTTTGATATTTTCATTTTTACAAAAATTATTTAAAGGTTTCCACACTTTTGACAAACCCTGTATATTAAGCGTGTAATAACTCATATAGCAATTAAAAATAATTACAATGAATTTTATGCATCAAATTTTTCCCATCCCACTTGCAGACTGCGGACTGTCAGATACTCTTCTGCCATGTACCTGGTGTGGTTAAAAAAATTGGATGCACTAACAACCTGCATCATATATGTGCATCACTACACAAGCATTCACACACTCACTCTTAACATCGATCTACAATAAATTATTAAGGTATGTAACATTTACAATAGTAACGTACAACATATAAAATAAAAACATGTAGCGAAACATGAAAAAATAAGATATATAAACATACTACATATTCACATGCATTCAGAGACAAATTTACAAACGTACGACATGCATTCAGAGACAAGTTTATCCACTGAGTACAAATCGTCTTTCCTCTTCAAAGGCATACCTTCTATATAGAAAGCATGACTTCTTCGAATTGGATTTATACACATATTCATTCATACAACCCTAAAAGATGAAATAAACAAATAAAGGCAGATAGCAGTAAATAAAACAATAACAGAAAATTAAAACTTATATCAGTTAAATTTCTTATAATGAAGTGTTCGCGTCGAGAAGAAGCGAACGAACGCCGGGAGCCGCTTCGAACGAAGCGCGGGAGTGGACGGTAGAGCCCGGTGGAGCTTTGGGCCTCATTTTAGGCAGTTGGCCCCTAGGATGCACAAGGCTGGACTGGCGGTAGCCAGTCTAATGTGCGCATAAGGAGGCCCAGGTTGGAGGGCTGTACGTAAGTGCGGTGCTCTCGATCGCTCTGTACGGTGCCAATATGGGCGCCTCAGCTCCTGGCCAGTGGCAGCGGAAAACGCTTGCTGCGGCAGGCCTTGAGGCCTGTAATGATCAGAGGCCGCGTTCAGTAGAACAAAGTGATCAGAGAGCGCTTAGTGATTATTGTCTGTGATTGGAGCATTCTTTAAGATTCTTCATAGACCCAGAAGTATTTACCAATCAGGAGCGAGATTCAGTGGAAAATCTAGTAATGTTGTCCAACTGTTGAGTCTGCTGAATGCAGCCTTTGTTCTACTGAACGCGACCAATGGCTGCGTTCAGAAAACACAACGATTACACAACGGTTGAGTAATTCGTCAACGTTATTGATCTGAATGTAACGATCTAACAGTAAGGACCAATAGTTACTAAGCGCTCAGTGAGCGCTTTGTTTTCTGAACGCAACCAATGAGCGCTCGATTAGCACTCTAAGTCAATTTACTAGATGCAAAACTTCCTAACTACTTATAGTGAGCGCTTGAGATTAGAAATTTCAGTTGGTAATTCTGTCAGATAACCGTTGGTTAGATTAGGCGGAGCTTGATGAAAGTTACCCTTAAGGGAAAATTACATGATAGCCAATCTCTCTTGGTGAAGTGATTTTATACATCTTCTTTTGGAACGCCTGTGGCGTAATCACCTGTGTGTGCGGAAGTGACAGTAGCAGAGCCAGTGCACCTCTGTGCCAACAACCATTTTGCTACGTGTCATGTACACAAATCTAATTTGTACGAGCGACTGACAACCGTGTCTCTGTCTTTCCAGACTCTTTTTCACATCTGTTCGTCTCGAGCGTCCAAGGTATCCCGACGCTTCTTGAATGTTCACGATAAAACTGAAACAAATTTCACACGATTTTCATTTGTTTCGCTTGAACGGCACAAACGAAAGGTCACATAAACGTTAATGCCGAAACGCGACAAAGAACATATGCGTGATGAATACGTTTGTTCTGCAATTGTTTATACTTGAGTAAAGATATGCGCGGACTTTCTATTAGAACTGAAAACTTGTTGATCGCTTTGGTACTACGTAACATTGAAATCTTCTTCATTCTTCCAATAATTAAATCTTAGCACAAAGAAGTAAGAACAATTCTCTCTCCCAATTGTTCTTATTTTTTTATTATATATATATTTTACATATTGTATGTAATCAGTGGAAATTCAGCTAACTCCAGATTGTACAGATTTGACATTAAATGTTTTGTACTATGTTATTTGTTTTAACACTAATTTTATAAATTTACAGCAACAAAATCATGCGGCAGTTAAAAGGCAAGACGAAAGAGACAAATAAACAGAAGAAGGAACGGAAAAAGGAATTTCTAGAGAACAAGCAGAGAGTGTTCACGGTTGTGTTGCCCACCATAGCTGCGATATTTGTGATAATAGCAGTGTATGTTTATGTTAAAACCCGTCCAAAACTCATCGATGAATATTAATGGCATACTTCACATTTATCATTCATTGAAACAAAATGTATGCATATTTCAACAATAATGCGTGGACAATTCCTAGTTGCATTTTCACAGGCATATGAAGATTTTTCTAAAAGAAGGCACATTCCATCATTCTCCCTAAAATACCTTGTACCTAAATCGTTTTAGAACAAAACAGACTTGGCAGATTAGTTATTTGATTTGATAAAAGGATATTTTTTAAACCTGAGAATTACGAAATATTAAGATACAATTATCAGATAAGACAGGAGGTGCAATGTTTTCTACAAAAGCAGGCAACACAATATATAAGAAGAGTTAAGATATTTATATTACTATAATAAAATTTATTAACATTGAAGTAACTATATTAATTTATGTCTTCCTCAATTCTTTTTCATATGTATACTTTTTTATGCATATTGTAAAAATGTAAAATGACAAGTATGGAATTGCATTGTATATTCTTTACGATCAGTATTTATTTTTTATGTATAAAATATCTATGAAGTTCATATCTATGAAATGCAAATTTCAATAATTGTTAAATCAAAGTGGAGAGTATCATTGGCCTGTTAAGCATTTAAATAATAAATATGGGTCCAATGTAGTACAGAAATATATTTGTATATAAACAATATTGTTGTATTGCATTTTATTTATGTTCCCTGCATACCTATTTTGTGATCTTTTAATAACAATATTGCTATAATTTGTTTTAAAGAATTCTAAATTCAGTTGGAACTTACTATTAATGTACTAAACAATAATTTTTAACAATAACTTTAAACAATAATATTTGATATGATGTGTTACAAAGTATTACACATTTTTCCTTTAATATGAAAATTTATCAATTTGTTTTTCTTGAATGTATTTGGACCGATAATATGCCCATGTGCTCAATGCTCTTCTTAAAATTTCTTCCCTCAAGACCTTTGAAATATTCATTTACTAAGGACTTTATCTTTTCATCCAACAAAATCTCCAGCCAGAAATTTTTTTAGGTTGAAGATAGAAATTGAAAAATGCTGAGTTTAACATGAATAAAGTGTAATGTGACTGACAATTACTTCGACCTTGAACTTTTCCAATTTTTGAATCGTCACTATTTATATACAAATTTATGATAGAGCTTAATATTATTATTAAGTTTTATTAACGTACAGATCTATCTATATTACGAATTCGCAACCATTTTCCATCCTGCTCTTGTATATGTTAACGAGATAGAAGAAGTCAAAGTTTCTTTCGTTAAATTATTTGCTTATGCTTGTACCGCGATAACACGATGCAGACACGTGGATCACACCAATAAGAAATTGACACGTTTTACGCCCCTGTGTTATTCTCCCGGCGTTGCTTCCTCGCTAGTTTTCATTCCGTCATTTATCGTCAAAATAATTACGATGGAATACGTGGTGCTCCGTTTATCTCTTTTAAATATTATGATATTTTTGCTTCACATAAATTATATCCAAGGTATTTTGCATTTATTCTGTAAAAATACAATTATCTATTCGCATATACCGATAGGTTATATTATCGCTGTCACTATATATCTTATATATTATAGTTATTTTATTAATTTGTCGCATATGAAATTTATTTTTCTTATGTATACTGTTATTTATTACTGATTAATTGTATATTTGTCTTATCTTATTTTTTAATCAATATTACGAGTATCTTCAACTACAAAAATATATGTGCTATGTAATTGATGATTTTGGACACTTACTTAATGTAAAATAAATATAAAACAAAAAATTATATGCATTTTTCATTATGCACATCAATTTTATTAAAATACATTATATTTTGTAGCTAAGGGAGCACACCATGTAACCTGTGGTTCTTTGGTAAAGTTAATGAATATAGATTACAACTCGAGACTACATTCCCATGATGTAAAGTATGGAACTGGTAGTGGACAGCAATCAGTAACAGGTATTGAGGTCAAGGATGATAATAATTCCTACTGGCTTGTTAAAGCTGAATCTGGAAAGACATGCACACGAGGGTAAACTGTACACGAGCTCACAGCTATTTTTCTAATCTATATTATATATTAATCCACAAGTTTTTATAATTAGAGTTCTATATTTTTTTTGTTTTTAATAGGGAACCAATCCAATGTAATAATATTATCAGATTGGAACACAGTGCAACAAAAAAAAATCTTCATTCGCATCTTATTTCTTCACCTCTGAGTGGAAAACAAGAAGTATCGGCATATGGAGAAAAAGGAGAAGGTGATAGTGGCGACAATTGGATGGTGATCTGTTCAAATAATTTCTGGGAGAGAGATGATGCAATTATGTTAAAACACATTGAAACTAATATGTAAGTATAAACTTTTTTATTATATTATTATATACACATGTTAATTTTTTTCTGCAAAAATTTAAATGGAAAAAAATTCTTTTTACAAGATATTTCATCTAAAATCTAACATTAAGATTCAAATCTGATATGTAAGTTTTAATATGTAAACTATATGTTTAGATATTTATCTATCAGTGGCAGAGTTTATGGTTCTCCAATTAGTGGACAAATGGAGATAGTGGGCGAGTATTCTTCAAGTCCTCACACACAATGGAAAGCAATGGAGGGTATGTTTATTCATCCCACTGACTTCAAAGCACAGCATCATCATCATACAGAATTATAAACTTCGTAGCAAAAACTGTAGACTTGATTTATAAATGAATGCGTAAGTAAATTACTGGGCATATAATTAAAAACTACAATTCTTTTAACAAATAATTATTCAACCATGTTACATATTAAATAAAATTTTTCCTCTTACAGGGCCAGTTCATCTATTATAAAACTCGACTTTCATGAATATTATATTAAAATCAATATCTAATTTGTTTAATATCGATATAAACTTGATTAGACATTAATGATTTATATTTATTGATTATTATCTGTTTAGTACAAATTGAGTTTTTCTTAGCAATTCCAAGTAATGCAATAATTGTGAGAGGTGTTCACATCTATGTTCTATCGTGTATGAATGCATAAATGTGTTGTACATATTATTGATACATTGTAATAAGCTGATACATATATTTAAGGAGCGTATATGTATTGAATACAATCTTCGTTTATTCATTATTATTGACTAGAATGTCGTTTTACACTTCCTTCAATTCATATTTACCATTAATATCTCTCGTACCTATAAGACCATTGTATGGGAAAATAATATTCGAGAGACCATAGCTTCCGAAAATCTCTCTTAAATTTTGCTTTCCCGTTATATTTGCATAACGTTGTTTGCCAGTCAAACAACTATGTAACTTCCAAATGCCATATACCAAACAGATACATAAGATTGTAATTAGCATGTCGAAAATAGTGACGAGCAATATACTAGAACCATCTCGAGAGTGCAGCAATCGAGCCAGTGCAATGGGAAAGCAGAAGTTCAGAAATATATTGAAGTAATCTGCGTCACTTTTCACTATATGATTAATGTTCTCATACATATATGGTGCGATAACACACAGGGAGTATAGACATGTCAATGAGGTATAAAAGCAGAATAATATGAAATTCCCCATGTTCTGACGCAGCACGCAAGCACCTAAAAAGAAGCAGTGATGATCTTTGAAGTGAAAACATTTACGACAAAAGATACAATGCTGCGTCGGCTTGCACATGTAACTCTCACAGCGTTCACAATGCCAAAATTTGTAAGCTGTGTTATGAGCTGTTAATTGTGTCACACTTAGCTCAAGTTTGCTCTGTGTTGTCACATCGCACAAATTATTCCGTACTTCCTTGACCTTCATTGGATTAGATTTGTAGCTGATACTGTATACAGAATACCAGTTCAGATATACTTGCATACAGAGGAAGATGAACATAGGAGAGATCTTCTGGTTGATATAAATTGTAATAACAATAACAAACACAGTGCATACTAATGTCACTAAAGGACACAGTTTTTTAACAGTCTTTATGCAAGTCCTGATATGTTGAGTCTGAGACATGCTTTACAATAAATAAATATAAAGCTTTTTGCATATGCAAGACATATACATTTGATTGTAATATATATAATATGTAAATTCAATTTTTATGTATTATAATTTCCATTTGTTATTCATATTAAATATCTTTTATCCTTTCTGATATATTTGTACTTTTGTATAAAAGCAACTTTTATCGAACATTTTTAATGTCATCCTGATCTCGTTTTTCCTGAAAAAATGTATATTATTTAATATGAAGATTGCATTGACACATGATATATTGTTGAGCTATTATAATCAATATACAAATAAATATCGTATGATTAATTTGAAGATTATAACATACAAAAGACTGTTCACTGATCGCAATCATAACCTTAACGATTTATTTTTACATATTTCATCAATTTTATGTAACTTAACAGGTTGCAATAATCTTCGAAATGGACGTAATTACTTGTAGTATCCAATTAAATGGATGTCATACTTTAATTTTTTTGAATTCACCTACATTCTATTCAATGTAATCGCATGCTCGCTAAGTGTGACCTCACTAAATGTGACACACATACACGACTGCACAATATACATCTGTGTCAGTGATGCCAGAGTGGAAATGCGGCTCAAAATAAACTATATAGTGAAGGGGGTAATATATACAGTACATAATATATTACGCGAATAATGCTTGAATCACAATTATTAGATATTAATAAATAATAATAAAATAATATATCTAAAGGTATTTCTCTATTTTTTTATATTACACTGTTAATTAGATAAATTAACTATAACATTTTAATGATAGTAGTATCTCTCAATTGATAGAAAACTATACACAATAAATATCTCATCAATTGTAATTGATTTATACAAAAGTTGTTGCAGGTGTACATTGATATATCTAAACTCAATTTTTATATTTTAAATTTTATTTACAATAATTATGTAAAGTACTAGAAAAGGAAATATCTAATTATTGAAAAGATATAATTTCCAGGATATTAAATTGATAATAGTTAAATGTATAACAGTTATATGCTATTTATTTCCCTAAAAAAAACAATATTTTACAATTATGCTTGTATACTGGATTTATAACAAGATGCATTACTAAAAGATAATAAACCTACATCAAATTAGAAATTAAACAATAATCTAAGCAATAGGTGAAGATAATATATAGTAAAAATTTAGCGATTGTAAAATTACATAGCAAACTGTTTTTTAAACAAATAACTCAAATTGAATTGAACATCTTTTCTGAAATACAAATGTACATGTATATTAAAAATCGATTCAACTATTCAAAATAATAAAAATTAATTTGAAATATGTTGCCATTTTCTTTTCTTATTCCTTCTTATCATGATGTATACACTCTTTATCAATATAGATTTTTATACATACTGTACATGTAAAATTATATAAATACATACATATATATATAAAAAAATAAACAATAATTATAAGAATAAACAAAGATCCAATTACGAATACAATTTATATATATTCATAATATACTGTGCACGCAGATAAAAATTATTTTATCATTAGGACGTTTCAAATATATAATGTTCGTCATTCTCGGACAGTAATTTATAGCTGTATATACAACATTTTATAAATATATGCACAATAAATCCGTAATTAGCTCTTTTGTTGTTTATTCTTATATTGTTAATTTTAATCAAAGAGTCTTACAATCATATACTGAAGATAAATATACATAATTATATGCTTGCTCTATATACATCTTTATGTAAATAACATTGATAAGTATATCGAATGTATTACTCCTATACGAGAGTATCGTTAAATCAGTCTCTAGCAATTACAAATAAAGAATGAATAATACAATCGGAATTTACAATAACAATGTAAAAAACAATCAGCTTGTTAAAAATAAAATAGCAACATGATAATGTAATTCAACTTAAGAAATACAATTAAACGCAATTAGATTGCCATTCTTTCAAATACTTAAAAATATATCGATTATGTATACGAATATTTAGATTATCTTAGTATAGAGTTAGTATACAGTTATATGTATTAGAACTTGAAAACTTGAATTGTGCATATCCCTAAAATCACATGTACTATTTTGTACTTTTTTCTCTTTCCTTTTTTTTTTTCAGAAAAGGAATAAGTACATGCGACAAAGCTATAACTCGCAAATTGATTTTTGTGGACACAACATTGATAATATTATAGTCTATGCATTCGTGATATACACTGAATAATTCCGTTCTATATAAATTATATAAAACTACATAAATATTGTGCCGTGACTTGCACATAACTTTATTAAAATATATCGCGACAATGATAAGCCGTCGACGATAATACAATCGACATTTCCAACAATGGAAAATGTAAAAAATATATCTTCACACGATCCCCTTTTTCGTCATGTGCTCATGATAAATTCTGTATACACATATTGATATGTGTATATTAAGTATTTCGGTAAATCTTGAAGGTTGATGATAAATGAATTGTTTATTATTCAAATTATTTTAATCAAAATATTTTCCACTGCTTGTTACAATGCTTTATCTCATCTTTCTGGGAATAAATGAATTCCACGGTAGAAAAGACTTATCTTTAGAAGCAATCCATTCATCGTCAACCCTTAAAATTAATCTCGAAACACCTAATACATGTGGTTTGATCATATATTTATATGATCATATATATGCATTGTCATCGGTTCTAAAAGAGGTTTTTGAAAGAGATTCGTTGCGTTTCTTATTTGTATAAATCCTGATTCTATTGTTACTTTTATAATCATATTTACTAGAATCTGACTTAACAATAATCCTGTATAAGAATAGTATGCTTCACCGTAGTTCTCCGATTGGCGCGTTTTGAGACCATAACTCGTCTATAAACTTGTACAAGGCATCACTGACAGCTACCTGTAAGAAATATTAAGAGTAAAGAGGTCCTCAATAAATTCAGTGTCGGAATTTGAACGCATTTAAGTTTTCGTATATTTCTTCACCTTATACGGCGTTGGATTTAGATTTCTTTTGTGATCGTTACGCAGTGTATTAAGAGATTCTTGTACTCTATTGCGAATCTCTTGCAATGTAAGTAGTGGCTGACACAATTTGCCATCTTTCCAGTATACCTGGAGAGAATATATGACATATATTATAATATATATTTTTATTTATTTTACATACACATATATACGCCTATACACATCATTTAATAAATATAGCTAGTCATGTATAAAAAAAGGTTATTAAATAGTCTAGAAATACAATATTCCCACACACAATCAAACATATATATACACTTCTTTGTGACTATTGCACTAAATTAGAAATTATTGTACTAAAAATAGAAATGAAGGAATATTTAATACAGAATATTAAAGAGTGCAAGGAAAATATTTAAAATAGTTTTCCGTTACTTTTTCACGAGAAAAATTATATTGCTCAAAAATCCTGAATAGTATGACGTAGAATACTTGCCAATGATATTTTGTGTACGAATGTTACAACTATACTTGTTCAAAAGTCATATAATTCGAAAACAATACCTTATGCAAAGCTTCCACATGGGATGGTGTAACATTAGCCCTCTTCGTTTGTTGGAATGGATGTCTGCAGAGAATTTTCTGCATCACTTGCGGTTCTTCTTCAGATGTCTTCTGTAAAAGATCTATTAATGCGTAACCATCTGCTCCATACAATCTATAAGCAACTTTGCTACCCGGTATTGTGACTTTTCCAACTTCTTGACTGAGCTTAATTCTCGGCTCGCCGTTGATCTCTACCATTTTGTAGACACAACCCAACGCCGGTTGTCTCTGACACGTTACGAGGTGCGTACCAATTCCGAAGCAATCAATTTTGTGACTCTAGATAAATATTCAAGTATTAATATACAATCGCTATGTGTTTCTATCTAAAAATCCAGAGATAGTAAGAGGCCAATTTTAGAATTAAAAAATTAGTTTTAGCTCTGACTGATCAATCTCTACCTGCTCGTTCAAACTTATTATGGTTTCTTCATTGATATCGTTCGATGCGCATATTGTCATCTTTGCGAACCATGGTATGTTATACTTTATAGCAATTTTTTCAAAAATGTCTCTCGCTATGTTACTGAGATAGGCCAGGTCGCCGCTGTCGATCCTGATTCCAACAGCTCTGTATCCTAAATCATTCAGAGCCAACGCCACTGCGCAGAAGTTCAAAAGACCGCTCCTAATTACAAAATATATCTAATGAGACGTCTAAACAATTGTTAAATTTCACTAGTCATGAATAAATATGCGTGCATTATTGAAAGGCAACTTAAGTCACACATCACACACTTTACACTATATTGTTATAACAGTTATTTACAATTACTAAGTCTAAACTTGACATGTTTTATAAAATGCACCAGTTTACTCTTTTTATAATTTCTTACTTAAAATAAAAAAAAGAAAGAAAAAACAATAAAATTTACCATAATTGATTGAAGTTTTGCAAAAAAAAGAAAAAAAAAAAGGAAATCTTATCAAACACATAAAAGTTTAAAACTTTTATTACATTGTTCTTATCCATTCAATTATAATGTAATATTAAATTAAAGTTTTTTCTTAATTTTGTCAAGTTTAGGATTATAATGCAATTACAGTATTGCATAAAGACATAACATAAATCAAGCATAATAGCTAAGGCTACCTAAACTTGCATTAATTAGTGTAAGAGAGGTAATATTTTGTACAATCGTCGCCATTAACGTCTCTAAAAAAAAAATTTTTCAACATTTTGCAAAACATTCAAACATATAGCAAATTGATACTGTATAATAATATAGTATAGTAGGACTGGCAGATATTTTAATGATTATAACAGTATACTGAATATCATGGTTTGTTCAATATATTAATTAGAAATATACTGTTTTCTTTTTAGTACATTTCCTCTGACGCAGCATATCTTAACGGCATTTTAATATTTTAAAATATTCAGAAGAGGCATATTTTTGATGATATTGTAATATCCCACAGGAGACACTGCAGTAAAATTTTATAAAAAATGACAAGTGCTTAAAGGACAATTAGAATATATGAGAGTTTCTTTGATATACAAAATGTGCCCATATTACCTAAAAAATAAAGGGCAGAATTGGGAGGGGCACTATATAAGATCAGGAAGGACACTATATGAGATTTTTATCGTTTTATCTCTAGCTGACATAAGATTAATATGATATAATAAATATATACAGTTTGTAATTTGCCTGTTTTACAGAATATTTCTTCTGGTAGCAATTTTTTAATAGTAAAAATATGAGAGGGCAAGAGAAAATTTAGATTTTAATTATATCGCTCGAGCGCGCAAGAACTCTAGCAGAGAGGCGTCAACTTAACAATTTAAGAGAAATTTATAGGTTTTTATTTCGTTTATATTCGATCAAAGGTGATCTGAGTTTCTGAAGCTCATGAGAGAGCATTAATTACTCTTGTTGTAAACTATTGTTGTAAAGAAATATACTAATTATTAGAAATTATTCAAATAATGTAACATGTAACAAACACAGATTCTTAACGAAAACTAACAAGATGGGAGGAAAAAAGGCGGAATTGTATTCTGCAAAACAGGCAAACAAAGCGCGATATCGTACCTCACATAGAGCTCGCCCAATTCGCCTCGTCTTAAAAAGCCGTTCTTGTGATGCGAAGTTGGTTCTGATTTAAATGGGTTGTTTCTCACGCCGTTTTGGGCATGTGTATTGGACCCGTTAGTTAGAAGTTTATTCTTTACATTTAGGCTGGCCACTTGTGCCTGCCGCTTGGCCGACGCTTCAATGCTATAAACACACTCCTGTTAGGCTACACACACACAGTGTGTACGCGTGTCGTCATGCCTGCTTGACGCGCGCTCGACAGAACTAAATTACATAGCCGCCAGTGTGATCGAATTAAAGAAATATAATTCATACATCTCTTTTTTTAAGATACAGACTTATATTCTGAGGTACATCAGTTATTCTTTCGTTTGTGACACGCGGTGTTGTATTCCACGATACATGGTGGAAGTGAAATGAGAAAGATTTTGCACGCTGCGCCAGGTGTTGTACTTGAGCTTTGAAGCTATATAATCGCTATCCTATGCATCTCAGGTTGTACTCCGATTAGCATACTATTATCCATACGAGGATTGTTTGTGCTTACGTGTGCATAGCCTAATGAAATGTATCCTACATACATAAAATACATAAGCTATGTACATATTTGCGGCAAATCGATCATCTCTGCGTTAAAATGTACGATATACGGAATGTCCAAAAAAATACGCGGACGATACCTTGGAATGTTATTTCTGACAACAATTTGCTTCATCGTTCTTGCATATTTTGGACATTCGGTACAATTGTTAAACGTAATTTATAGATATACGTTACACATTGATGCAAATGATAGGCACATATTATCTAACAGATACAAGATAGAAGAAATGTAAACAATCAATCAGAAATGATAAACTATGCGAACGTAAGATTTTCGATTAGAAGTGAAGTATATAAAGTATGTGCATGCAAGTGACAAAGTACCTCGTGCAAAAGACTTTCGGTAAAGTTGATACGAAAATGCGTCAAAGAGAATGTATGTACATATCAAGTTCGTAAGCTACATAATTTGGAAACAGGCGTCGAGCACTCTGCTATTATAACAGCAAAATAAAGATACAAGCATAAAGTAGCGACTGTGGTAAATACGCACCTTTTGACATCATATGTATCTACAAGAGCGGCGAATCTTTCTGGGAAAGCAACAGCGTAACTGATCAGGGCAGCAAATTCTCCGTCAGATGCTTGTGAAGATAAAGCTCCTAAATCGTCGGCGATGTCTTCGCGATATTTGCAAGCGAGTTCGAGAAGATCCAGAACATCTCCTGTTTGTTTGTGTGCCAATGTCTACGAAAGAAAGTAAATCAACTTTGTTTCCTTACTTTTGACTATACTCCCTGTAAAGTTTCAGAAAGTTTCCAAAAGTTTTGTTTAGTTTCCAAATGAATGAATGAGATTTTTCGTAAAAAGAGATCAAAATGCTTACTTTTCCTTGTAGGTCATCGATGCTGGTGAAGGACGTGATGTATGCATGTGCGTGAGTACCACAAACGGGTATATTAAACAACTTTCCAGCTAGAACATTACTAGTACCATCGAATCCACCTGTAACAAATTATCTCAGATAAGTAAAGTCTAAAACCGTCGAGTTAACCGATACTTTAACTTCATTTGTACGTCTATCTATGTGCATATCGAATCACATAAATCGTAAACTCCTATCTATAGTCATACGTAGTAGATTGACATATGTATACAACATATATATGTATGTAAATATATAACGTCAACTTGACCTCTTAAACTGTTACTCATCACTTTGTGAGGCGGTACCAACTGGCACAAAGCGGAACAACGTATCGATTTCGCTTTTCATGAAATTGTTAAGTATAGTGTAAGGGTGATAGAGTGGTACCAGACACCTCCTTCATCCATTACGTATTATATCGCGAATTGACGTTAGTACATATTCAATGTTTTGCGTATCTAAGACTCAATATATTATGTGTGATAAGCACATGCCACTATATCAGATATACCGACACTATGTATTATGTAGAATATATATTATGTAGAAAAATTATTGATAGACCTTACCAATAATCAGAGAAAAATCGTAAAGTGAAAATATTGTTATATCGTTTTTAATGAATATGTAGCTTGCAATTTCATATTATACCTATATATTAAACATACATACACACATTTCTGTATTATATACATTGCATTTTAAAATGGTGTACTTGTTATCCAGAATACTCCGATAAGAGTAATTATAATACACTAGTTCAAAAGTAATAATCGATATAAATTTTATGTGGTATAAAAATTTGAGAAATGTCATATTAATTGATTTGGCTTAATAAACTTACAGACTTGAACTACAAAATTATTTTAAACGCCATAAACTATTTATAAAATTTACTTGATAAAATGTAATAACACTGAATTTAATAAAGTTATAATAAAATATATTCACCAATGTAGCTATATTTAGATGCGCTCAGTCCTCCATCAGGTCCCTGTGCTCGTCGAAGTCCAAATTCCAATAATGTTATATGTTTTCCAGCAACCATGCGATATCTTGCTGCATTGGTCGCCATTAAACTTGCATAGTTTACTAATGTTAATAAAGTTGTCTCTAACAACTGCACCATTATCAGTGGTCCTTCCACTCTTATTAAAGGAACTCTGTCAAAATTTATATCTATACATGTTAGATTCATTTATAATTAAAAAGTTAAGATATTTAATTACAGAATTGCTATAAATATTAATCTTCTTTAATAATAATTATTTTTAAAAATGTATCAAGAGATTATGTGTATTTTTTGTTATAATGGTATTACATTTTAAGATATTTCAACTTCAGATATAATTATAAATTTTTCAATATGTGTGTTGATATATATGTTATCAATATTTCATATATGTGTGATCTTATCTACCTTATCAGTGTTGTTGCTACTTTATCTACTAAAAATACACATATTTCATATATATACATTTTATATTAAGTAGAATATATATCTAGTGAGTTTTTAATCTTCGCGCATATATAAGTAGATAAGAATACATATTCTTGATATGTTATATGTAGATAGAGAAATAAGATTAATTTTAAACTTACCTTGGGAATACAACAGATCCTTCTTCTATGGCGTATAGTGTGACATCTTTTGCAGTAAGATTCTGTAGATAATCGAAGAAATTTTGATCTACCATAGGCATAGTCGATTTTAAGTACTTGATATCTGCAATATAAAACTATGTAATATGGATTTACATAAAAATCGCGAATGCATAGCAGATAAATTCTGTAAATACATACCACTGCAGGAATAATGGAATTTTTTCAGGAATTTTATACATTCCTCCAGGCCGGCAAAAATCGTGAATTCTCCTTGGAAAGGATTTTTTCGAAAGAACAATTCAAATACGGCATGATCGTTTACTTTGCCGCTCTTCCAATAGGCGTAAGCCATCGTGATTTGATACAAATCTGGAAATATACATTATTTAATTTGAACAAGAAATAAATATATGCGAGCTAATAAATAGCTCCGATTATATACATTTAACGCTAACAATTTAGTAGCAATTGCTAAATAATGTTACGTTCTTTATCGTCAATAAGATTGCGCGTTTCAAAGATATCATTTAATCTTTAAATTTGCGCGTTATAGCGTATATCAAAAGCGATTTTTTGTATGTGAAAATAATTTTATGCTATATTATAAGTAGATCTATATTAACAAATGATCTTCCAAATTATGATACAAACTTGAAATGTCCATATAATACAAACTCACATCGTCGTTGTATGTGTGTGTGTACGAGTGACATTATTTACAAATATAATCAATCCCTTACATCATATAAGCAAATAAGAAGCAAAATATATAAGCGTTCACCCCAATATTGACAAGAACCCTATCACGAATATATTTCATGTCAATTTTATACATTATTCTCGCGGTTTTGAGACTATTTCGGAAACACATATCTCGATTGTTAAAAGACACTAAGATCAATTTTCGCAGCGAGGTCTCGTCTCTTTAACTTCATATATCAGTTTTCAAATATAATTTATATAAACATTAAATATTTCCAGTTAAATTTCCAGGTAAATTTTAACAATCGAAATTCAGTACAAGTTATGCAAGTAAAAAATGTCGATAAAAATTGTTTTTCTCTTAATTAGAACTTCTCTTTCAAAAACATTAAAAATATGATCTTGATTGTTTATTAACCAAAATTACTAATATTCTGAAGTTTATTAATAAATAGTTGAAATAATTTTTTCTCTTACATTTTAACTTATGGATAAAGAACTCATCACATGAACAAAGATAAGTATTAGTTGGCATTGTCTATTCTTTATAAACGACAAAAATTTAAAAGATGTCCTTCACTTTAAATATAATGATATTATGTGTCCAGATATACAGAAAAACTTAAGTAGTAAAGAAATTGTTTAATCAAAATTAATTATTCTTACGATCCAAAAATATTTGACTGTAACTGGTTAATTTGCTTACTGTTTACATCTTATTGCTTAAGTTTTTCTGTATATTTGGGCCCTATTAAATCGAAATCACGCTGAGTTTAAGCCATTTTTTGTGGCGCCATCTGTTGAAATTGGGTCTCTTTTGGGCCAATTTTTACGAGAACGGAAGAGACTCAAATTATAAACTTATATATTTTAAATCGATTCGACATAAATTTTAATCATATGTAAAAAAAATTGTCATCATCAAGGGCTCTGAAACCAAGTGAAACGTCTATCTGGGTATTTGGGTGTACTCTTATTAGGAATTATTTCTGAATATATTTTGAAAGATAAAGTTCGCGAAATAAAAAATTCCCTAGTCACCAACTTAATTATCGTGAATGAGACCTTTGCCCGACAGTATGATGTGTAATTGTCGTGTTTAAGTGACCTCCGCGTCATTCTCTCTCTGTCTTTGTCTCTCTTTCTTACTCGTGAAAAACAGAAAGAGAATGTATAGAGTGAGATAGGAGACGTCGATGATGTCAGCTGGATGCAGCAAGCGAGGTAGCCCTCGATAAAGCACAATTTTTAAATGTATACCTGTCAATAACGGCTGAACCACACCATTCTGCCGCGAATTGCAGCATGTTATACCGTCGTCTGTTGACATTTTACGGATCACTCGCGTGCGTTCACTACAGAGGAAATGAGTTTATTACTTTCACTCTTCCTCTCTTTCTCTCTCTGTCGGTCCGTTTAAGCGATTCAGGTCTCAACTGCGCTCTCCTGCATGGAAAATAAAACGAGTGCATATTACATCAGATTCGTATCTTTTATAACCTCTTTAACGGATTAATGATTCTCGCACGTAGATGATTAATAATAGTGACAACTATTATCGAATTCGTCGCCATTCCAGTGAAAAAAATATAGATACGCATGATACATTCAAAATTTCTATTATTATTATTAATATAAATTTACCAGAATATTAACTGCAAAGGTTATCTACGCCGAATGATAAATGTTTGTTATTTGTACATAGACGATGATCTTCCTAAATTGTTTCCTCTTGCCAGTTTTAAATAAAATATTTTTTCTCCTTACCTTTCTATGTTTTCTGAATGTTTTGCGAAAAACTTTCAAAAATCGCCGTAACCACCACTGAATTTCATACACTCGCACATCTAGTAAACTCCAAATTTACTAGAGCGCAAATCTACACGCTTCAGCTACACTTTTCGCACCTTTCCCAATCGGAACGAAATCTAATATATATTCTCACGCTTTGAGGGAAAAAAAGTGGAACAAGCGTCGAAAACACAAAGTTAACAAGAACCTCGCCGACTGAAGCCGAGAAAGTGTTTGTTCATACTAATAAAAGATACGACCGAACGAACCTCTTTTTTCCCTTATCTATACGAGTCGCGCTGGACCGACAGCAATGCTTCTTTCTCTTCCTGCCGCCTTTTTTTTCTCTTCAAATAGGTGCAGTCTTCGTCGAGATATCGTCCTCACATCGTTCTCGATTAAATATAGGGTTAGGCTTTGTGCAAAATATTCAGTCTTTCTCAATCCTTCGGATCGTGCTATTCACCATCGAACACACCGTCACCGTGTTGTCTCTCGATCTACTTCCGATACCATCGACGTACTAACTGCATCTAACGCGCTTCGACGCGCGCCGCACTGTAATATATGCCTTGAGAATTCGCGAATCGATGAGGAAACGTTTGAAGGACATCCGAAGCTATTGGCATGCCTGTTCCACTCTGCGCCTAACTCCGTGCTCGTCGAAAAGTCACTAGACTGTGATCTGTACATTCTGTTTTCACTGTTTTACACTATTTGTCTAATCGGGATGAAATTGAGTTTCTATTTGAGATTTAGCGGAAGAAAAAAACAATATAAACAGTCATAAGGAAACGCGGAGAGCAGAATTAAAGAAAACCAACGTAAAATTTGTTAGATAGCGAGTCATAAAATATAATAATCACATCCGAAAGTGTAGATATGGATCGATTCGATTCGTGACTCTCGTTTCTCCGTTAAGTTTTATTCCTGACTACAGTTTAAATTTTTGAATTTTAAATAATTTCAAATTTTGTTGGACGAAGGAAATTGAAGATGGCAGTATCTCCATAGAACGAAAAGAAAGTGTTGTATAAAATTGCTATTCATAAAAGCCAACTATAAACTTGCTATTCATAAAAGTTACTTTAGGATTATTTAATTCACCCTCAACTTTATTCAGAGAGTGAGGTGAGCTTTTGTATTAATCTATAATGTATAGAAATTGATCAGACTTAATCCCTAGTAGATGTAGTAGTCTTGGATAAACCATAAAAATGAAGTCCAGCATAAACTGGCATCATTTAAGAATCATCATTGGTAAATATTTTAATTGTAATGTTTTCTCAGCTGTCCCATACAGCACAGAAGTTGCAACAACGTTGTTGCACCTTCTATACTATATGGAGTGTCATATATCATTGCGATGTTAAAAATATAATTAAGTTCATATTTGTTAGGTTAGGGTTACCCTCCTGATTCTTAAACTGTGCACAAGAGGGATTTCAAAAAATAATTTTATCCACAAGTATTTGTCGAATAATCTAAAAATTCACATAAACATTTATCTGTAATTTATTGTTTGATAATATTTTGGTTAAGTAACTACAATTTCATTGTTGAGAAAAATTTAACTCTTAAAGTGGTTTGTTGTATATATTATATATTTTTGTCTTATGTAACTACATGGCAATCTCTTGTTACAATGCAAGTCTATATTATAGATATGATTCCATCTTAGCGGTGCCATGTAGTTCCAAGTTCCGAAACAGCTGAATTTGCGTCGAAAGAATCTCAAGGTCGCCAGTTGTTATCGATGCGAAATTACGAGCTTTTAAAATAATCGCACAACAACAGTCTTTGCATAATAGTCTTTGTGTTTTACGACGTAACGCAGACGCATTAATGACATGATAATGTAGCGCCAAATGGAAAAAACCCGGGTAAGTGAACGCGATTTTCTTACTTGAGTTGAGTACCGATTGAGAGTAATTCAGCAATCGATGCGTCCATAGTCTGTCCTGACACCGAGGCATTATGCTACTCTAAAGATATAAATATACGTTCTAGAGCTTGCAAATAGACGCTGTGTTACGCGTACAAGATTCTGTCCCGCGTGTTTTGTCGTGCATTTCTGCTTTACATTGGGAATATACTGGCTTAGAGAGCTTGGAGATGGCGGGCGAGAAAAATACAAACGGTAAATATATTCCTTTAGAATCAAGATTTAACAAACATAATCATCATATACACTCTTTGAACGTTTTTTCTCTCTAATGGATGTTTCGTATACAAAGTATACAGATAATTAGAATGTCGCGATTTGCAATTAGAAACGGTTTTTCCTTATATCAGTTTGCGCTTGAGCTCACATCCTGAATAGCACATGTATGAATGTACGTATAGAATATTATATATTACTTTTCCTAAGTACGTGCCGTAGCGCGCGCTTCTTCAAGGATTAGATTGCGTCATTTGTCGGTGTAGTAAGGGAAGTATAATAATAGTGCACACGTCTAGAGCAAGAGAGCAATAGCGAGAGAGAGAGAGAGAGAGAGAGAGGAGGTGAGGGAGAGAGGGAGAGAGAGGAGGTGAGGGAGAGAGGGAGAGAAAGAGAGAAACGATAATTAGCAAATAGTTCGACTAAACACACGTATCGTTAGGGGCAACATGCCGCGGTTACGACCGCAGTGTGCCATTTTCTCGATCATGCGGAACAAAAGTATTTTCTACTTGGTAACACGCGAGTTTTACATTTCGCGACCTTCCCACAATGACAAGCATATCGTTCACATTGCGACAATACTTGTCTCCGTCTTAACACATGGGAGAGAAAAAGAACTCTTCGGGGCAGAAGTTCGTGAGAGGTTCTGCAGGTTCTACGAGCAAAAAAGCAAGTGGATCGAACGCGAAGCTTCATGAGTCTACATGTAATTTCTTCCGCTGGCGAAATCGCGATCGTTGTAAGTGTGAAGGAGTCTCGAGCTTCATTTCGATGAATCACGCTACCGGTTCGACGCTCGTGCATGAAGAGACGATATTTCAATCGCTTCGTTTCGCGATTGCCTCCATATACCTATTGTCGCACGCACAGTTCTAACTTATGTTTCGTTTATTTTGATCTGCCGAATAAATTTGCAAATTATTATCAGGTCTCTTGTGCAAGAAAGATAACAGTTGCCATGCGTATATCGCAATATATTGCATAGTCAAAGAGGAACTGATAAACATAATCGTATATGCAAGCATCATCGATAATTTATATTTTCACACATACATACACACAGCAGCGTACGCATAAAGATATCGTAGTATATTGTTTTCTATATCTGCACGTTATCGGCACGTTACTGATGAATTCAGATCAGCTTTTCACGAGCAGGACAATTATTCTTCCTTTTTACTTATATCGTACAATATATAATCTAAATTGCTAAATATATTACGTCTTAACTTCTCGCAGTCAATTCACCGTCATCGATCTTTCTATTAATAACTTTATTGCTGACACGATTCTTGTCATGCGTCACTATCTGCGTTATTATCTGTTATTCGAAATATTTACTTTTCGTAATCGTCATATACGATAACACACGTTTCTCGTTCTCATCGATTACATAATTACGAGAAACACGTGGAATAAAAGTATATTATGCAGCAATAATTTGTTTAATGCAACTTACATGATCACACGATTGCATCTTGCGTATTATATTTGTCACATCGTTGATACGATCGACGACTCATCGATCTCGAAGGAATATTTTTTATTCTTGTATTTTATCAATTCACACATATTCACAAGATCGAGCGATGTATGAATTGTTAACTGTTAGCTGCGTTACGACCCGGAGACAACTGTGTCTCGCGTATAAAATTATGCGTTTAAGCTTCAAGTGGTGCAGGAAAGTGGTGATAAAGGGACAACTTCTAATCAGCTACTGATAAATGCCTGGTCATTGAACCCCTGCAATTTGCTCTGCGATTGTTCTCTTCGCACTTCGTCCTCACTGATTTCTCATTATTTTTGCAGAATACGCGTTCATTAATCCCTTCTAAAGACAATGATTGTGCATTGTTTCGGTTTTCATCATGACTCTCTACCTTTGCATTTTATTAGATATTAAATATTTAATAAGAGCATTTAATTAGTATTTAAATATAGGAGCTCATATACTTATAAATATTAATACTATTATTAATAAGTATTTAGGTAATTAGAGTCATAAATTCTTAATTCTCGGAGATATCGTGAAATAAATATATATATGTTTTATCTTTTTTTTAAACATATATACGTATAATCCTCCTGGTGCAAATCCATGTTTACCGGTAACCAATAGTAACTCCGCAACACAGAAAAGATTCTGAATCGTCCTGATCAATAACTCTCAATGCTTTTATTGTTTCTGTCGACTTCAGTTGCAAAGATTGTGTAAATCATTAGTTAAACTAATTATATTTTTAACTAGATAGCTTTTTCTCATAATCTTCGCAATATTATCAGGACTCTTGGCAATCATACGATGATTATGTTGCAATATTTACTTGGTATAATACCGCTGATAATATTTATTTGATTATAAAATAGTAACGAGTTCTATCATGTAAAAATAAATTTTACAAATAATTTTCGTTTTTATCTAGAACGCGCGTAGGATTCTCTAGTTATTGATTGGTAGTTATAGATTTAATAGTTTGATAATCTTCTTTTATGTCATTCGACGTAAATAGTACAAAATAAATTTGCTGATTCGTTGATATCCATTATCAATCTTCGTTTTTTATCTAAAGCATCAAACTTTCTAGTTACTGACAGACTAAATATTTGGTAAGTTTTTCTTATCACGTGAATTATTTCGGTCCGTTTTTTTTCTTCCAAAAAGAAGACTTTAGTATGAAAAACATGAAAAAGTACACTAATCAAAGTATTTGCCATCGCTTGCTATTATTTTTTCCCATCTGTCTGGCAGTTGTTGCATTCCGTGACGGAAAAACGACTCGTCCTTCGAAGCGACCCATTCATTGAGCCATTTCTCTATTTCTTCATAATTGTTGAAGTGCTGGTCCGAAAGCCCGTGTGTCATCGATCTGAACAAGTGATAATCGGATGGAGCAATGTCTGGTAAATACGGCGTATGAGTTAAAACGTCGCAGCCAAGTGCTTCCAAGGTGGCCTTCACAATCTTTCCAACATGTGGTCGAGCGTTATCATGCTGGAAAACGATCACTTTGTCGTCTCTTTGCATATTCCGGCCGCTTATTCTTCAATGCGTTGTTTAAACCGATCAATTGTTGTTGGTAAGTGTTCAGCAGTGATGATTTGGCTCTGTTTTAATAGTTCATGATACACTACACCCTTCTGGTGCCACCATATACAGAGCATTACTTTCTTGCCGTGAATATTCCGCTTTGGTATCGATGTGGATGGTTTTCCTGGGTCGCTAATGGATTTCCTTCGTTTGGGATTATCGAAATATATCCACTTTTCGTCTCCAGTCACAATACGATGCAAAAAACCTTTTCTTTTTTGCATGGCAAGCAAGATTTCAGACATGGCTTTTTGCCTCTCGATGTCTCTTTCTTTCAGTTCTTTCGTATGGCATCCATCATCCTTCTTTGTAAATCTTTCCCATGGCTGCCAAACGCACAGGAATTGATCGATTAACATTCAATAATTGCGCGAGCTCATATTGCGATTGACACGGATCTTCATCGATTAGCGCCTGCAATTCCTCGTCCTCGAACTTATTCGGCTGACCTGAACGAGGTTTGTCATCGACACTGAAATCATCACTTTTGAAACGTCGAAACCATTCCCTGCATGATTTATCGGTGGCAGCACTTTCACCATAAGCTTCTACGAGTATTCGATGAGCTTCACCGGCTGTTTTCTTCAAATGAAAACAGAAAACGAGAACTTCCCGGAAATTATGCTTTTTTGGCTCGAATTTCGACATTTTCTAATCAGATAAACACGATGTTATTGTTACAAACCCAAACGTTTACCAACTGAATATTATTGCCAGATATCAAAACTAAAAAATAAAGCCTTTTGCAGACATTAGAGATTAGAAAATTACATAGTACAGCAATTGATCGCCAGATGGGCCGAATTAATTCACACACCTAATATAACATTATTTGACGTCGATGATGAAAAATTAATTTACTAATTTGTCACATATTTGAACAAAATAGGATTTTCTACATGAATCATCTTTCTAATATATCCATATATCTTTCTAATGTTATCAATATACATATATAATTAACTATATCTCAAAATTTATAATTCTAATGGCTAATGTCTAACATAGAAATATAAGAAAAAAATTATGGATAAATCAAGATTAGATATGTGATTTAAAGATAAATTTAGATAAATGAGATGCAATATTTTAAAAACTTGCGGTACACGTTGATGTTAATTTAAAGAATATAAAGATAATGTTATATACTTAGTTGAAGATGCAACGTATCCATTAGCTCAAAACGTTCTAAAAATGGATATCAGGGACGACCAATCTTCGTGAAATTTCTCCAAAATATCTCCAGTAGTATATATCGTTTATTTTCCTGTAATGCCGATAAATACGTTTATAATACGTTTATAAAGGCTTGTACCATTCCATCGTGAGTTGTCAACCTTGTACTTTAAAGTTGCGTCATTTTTATTACTCATAGTTAGTCATTGTTTCTTTGTTATCGATAACATGCATTAATTGCCCCTTACGGAAGAAATACTCAAATATTGACTGTTTATACTTAATTGTTCGAATTTATTCTTAAATTTGAATGTATATTTACCCACATTTGAGAGTAAATTCGAACAATTGAGTGTAAAGACTCGATATTTGAATGTTTTTTTCCATAAAGGTGGATTGATTTTACACACGAGCGTGAGCGCAGGAAATTGTCAACTCGTTTTTTACACAACGAATTTATTTTTATATATAAGTCACAGATGCGTGGTGCGTGCGCACGCGCACACGCATGTGTGTGTGTGTGTGTGTGTGTATGTGTGCGCGCGTGCGTGCGCGTGTATGTATTCCGTACTAACTCTACAAATGATTCTCCGGTATTTGTCAGTTGTGAATACGCTAATACGTTAATTTTCTGCGTTATGTTACTGGCACTTCTGAAGTATCGTTAATCACTAGTATCGAGCTTTACCAGCTGTTACTTGGTGTCGGCTTTAGAAAAATACTCAATTTTTGATTCTCTAAGGTCTAGAACGCAAGAATGACGATTGAGCCGCGAATATATTGGATCGCCTCGGATGCCCTTTCTGTCAAAAATTGATTATTTTTTGGCGTGTATATCTATATATATTATACCATTATTTATTGTTGCCTATTCCTATGTATATATATATATATATATATATATACACACATACATATACATATATACACATAAGCGTATATATACATATATAATTATATGTCAGCAAGCGGTCCGGAAAAAACGTAATCGCAAAATACACGTTTGTATCTCTATGCGCTAATAATGTGGTAATAATGTTGGTTATACACATTCGGGTTTCGTTTCTGCGTTACATAGTACACGCTACTTATTGTTTATGGTGGTACTGACCATTACACACTTACACAAACGCAAAGATGTTCGCTCGACAAATAGCTCGACGTATTCACGTTTTCGTTTATTTTTCGCTATCGCAATCCTTTCTTGAATGTCGTTGCATCCATCGTTTTATCAAAGCATTCATCTGTTTTAACCGCACATCAATTTCTTCTGAAAAAAAAATCGCGATAAATCGAAGTAATTTCTATATCGATAAAATAATCCTATTCTATAAAATAAGTTCTATCGGTTGTGTGTACACATGGTCCATTAAGCCATCCTTCAAACATCTTATTGTTTATTCATCACCAGGAAATTATTCTTTGCCTTAGTTACATGTGTACTTTTCTGGTTTCTCTGGCTTATTTGCAACGAAATATTATCTCCCTTTCTCTTTCTCTCTTTCTCTTTGCTTGCGCCTCGTTTACGATGTTTGACGCGTGTGTGAATGTATGCGTTATACGGAAGCACGGACTATGATCTACGTTACACAAACTAACTAACTTAACTACATCCTTCCTAAAGCTACTCAGACTTCGGTTTAACATTTACCTTGTGTATCTCGTTTATAAGAATAACGTCACAATTGTATATTTGTAATATCGACTACGGCGTCTACGTCGCTTATCAATAATTAATACTGCATCGACTAGACTCGTTTATGTACGACGCGACATTCAATCCCGCTCGTCGATACGTCATCTTCCCTTAAAGTTAACTATCTAATTTGACACATAATTCTCGTATACAGTCTTAATAGTTATGATAATGTTCGTATTGTGCTAAAAATATGTCAGACTACAAAACTTCTTTTTCTTCTTTTCGCAATCTCTCCTGCTTTTTCCCCCTGTTTTTGGTCGATATACAATGTCTCGTATAAATTTCCCTATGGAATATCTTCCTGATCGGTGTGAATAAAATAACATCTTTCTTTTAGAATTTTCTTTTTCGCCGTTCAAATCCTATATAGATCATATCTACGCTCATACATACATACAATATCCCTATTGTATGTTAGCTTAGCACACATGGTAAGTTGCAAATTTCATAACCAGTATAAAACGGCCAGTTACTAAACAATTATCACAGAGTCATCAAGTTAACTTCGTGTACTGACAGATGATGCACACTTAATTATACAATATTTTCTTATTAAATATAAAAAATAACACTTTTTCTATAAAACATAAGGACGTAAATTATAAATCAATATCATTTCTCCGTCTATATTGACATTATATTAACAATAAAATAATCTCGGCGTAAAATGGCAGTGTGAGTACATTTTATCACAAAAATAAAACATGCTAAAATATACAGGAGAGAAAATGTCTAATTTAAATGTGCAAAATTCAGCATATGCAACAAAATTATCTTATATTCTTAAAAATATCTAAGAATTTTTTACCTTTTACTAATAAGGTAACAGGGACGAATTGCATTAATACATTTCAAAAATAACACTAGGGCTACCGATATTCAGAATCTGGCTATGAAATTTTAAACTTACTCCATTCGTCTTATTTACACGTTGCAGTAAAGCTTCATCGCTAAGCTTACCAAACAACGATGGAAGTTTTCCAACATCTTGCGCTAATGAACATCCCTATCGGACAGTATAAATATATACGTTTATCCAATAAATAACTAACAAAGTATACAATACCAACAACAACGTACTTAAAGCTAAAAATGTAAATAAGATAAGAACAATAAAGTATACAAAATCTCCCGTTCGTCTGTTAGCACCGTTTCACTCTCTGGAAATAAGATTTGTGTTCTCATATGATAACTAATACACGATCGACACGATCATATCTGCGATAGACAGAACAGTTATTCAAATTCTAAGACCAGTCCTCGTATTGACTGCCCATGGTTCATCTCATTAAATCGGCCGCTCTTTGCCGATCGCGATGCACCTCCCGCGGATGCATTCTTTTACGATGCGAAAAACAGTTTCCGGAGCTTGCGAAAGCTTTCGGACAGTAAGGACACTGATAAGGCCTCGCACCCGTATGCTGATTTATGTGAAATTTCAGATCCTGGTTACGCTTGAACGTCTTATCACAAAGTGGACACGCGTGCGGTCTCAAGTCTGAATGCGTTATGCTGTGGGCACGTAACGTCGAATTCGTCGGGTAAACTCTACCACATACGTTGCACGGAAATTGTACGCCACCATGGTACTCCTTGTGTCTAAACAAATTCGACTGTGTCTTGAAACTGAAAAGAATTAAACAATTGTTAAGCGAGATATTAGAAGATCTTACGGAGGTAACAACGAAATTAATATTAGAACTAATATTATATTAATATTAAATTATATCTATAATTATATATATAATATTAAATTATATTAATATTAAATAATATTAAAATTATATATAATTATATATAATTAGAATCACGTTTCAAACGCACATTCTTCCACATATGTCGCAGCCGTACTTTCCTTTAGGCCTGTGCGTTTCTAAATGAACTTTCAAATTTCCCTTCGTAGAGATTTTTTTACTGCAGATTGGACAGATGAAGTTGCTGGACGTATTGTTATCACCGTTCGTGTGAAGTACACCGTTCGTGGAGTAAACGTGTTGAGAGCGTAGAATAGGCTTCCCGTCGAATTTTCTCTCCCGGGGTAAGTGTGACCACAGGTGATTCTGTAAACCGATTTGCGATATGAAGGATCGAGCGCATATTGTACATTCGTGCGGTTTCACCGTATTAGACACAGTTCTTCCATTGTCCTCGTGCAATTTGGTCTCACTTTCATCTTTCTTTTCTTCCGTCTCTACCTCCGCTTCAGTATGTCTAAGCAAATAAAAAATTTATTTGTCAAAACAGGTACACTCTCTCTCTCTCTCTCTCTCTCTCTCTCTCTCTCTCTCTCTCTCAATTGTTAGTATAAACTTTTCCACATAAAAAGCTTTATATGATACTTTATTTATTGGTAGTACAAATATTCCTACTTTTTTGTTAACGATAGTGGCTCCGGTGAATGTGTTCTGATTATTTCTTCCTCGTTGTCCGATGAGTCTGAAGTTTCTGATGCAGAGTGCTCCATACCGCATTGTAAAAATAACATTGGATCCACTTTCACCTCCATTTCCTCCATGCTTGGGGTATGACGTTTCTCCTCTTGAGAATTTAACTCTGATGGTCCCAGTGGCTCATCCTCTGTTAAAATTTCTATTGCACCCTGCAAAAACAACAGTAAGTACTTGCATATTGCACACAAGATTGTAATATATATACATACACACATGGAAATTATTATTAATAGAAAAGCACAGAAGAGCATGTAACACATACTTTTGTCAATATTGAGTGCAATAATCCTCGGTCTTCTATTCTCCTTGGAATATCTTGCATATCTTTAATACTCTGTATCTCTTCATCTTGTACAGGATTTGTATTGTCAACGTTATCATAGAATTGTGATCTCAGTTTTTCCTGGGTACGGTATGCCATCATAGCAAAACGATGGATACCCTCCAATCTCTTAATGCATACAGAACAAACCATCTTTGAAAATTTATCCTCTGATGATACCTGTGGAAAAATTAAAAGATAAGTATATTATATAAGTATAATAATATATATACACACACACACACACACACACACACACACACACATTATATAAATCATATATTTTTTTATATATAATATGGATAAGAACTGTAAAAATACCTTATAGACAATGGTTCTAAAACACATTGTTATATATTGTTTCTTTAAAAAAATATAGGATTATCTTTGTTTTACTTAATTTATTTTTATTTATTAAAAATTTTTTCAACTGTGAAAAAATTATTTGAGCAATGAGGCATCAAGCCAATATTAAAGTCAACGATAAATGTCATCTCCAAGTAGATATTAATAATGTCATTTATGTCAATTGTAAAATTAATTGAAATGTTAATAGCATCATTTTTATTATTTGTCGCACAATGTATCGTAATTCTTTTCAGTATTGTCGTGTGATTAACCTAGCTTCCGACGCGTCATAAGCGCTGATTTCATCTGACAGGAAGGACTGGTGTTTATTTAAAAATTCTCGATATTTTTCGCACAATACATCCGATTGACGCATTCTCCGTAATTTATTCCGTTCGACGTCATTTCCTGACACTCCCCCTCCACCACTACCACCACCATCACAACCACCACCACCACCACTATTACCACCCCTCATTTCCGATTATATTTATAGATGTAGTACTTATATAGCGCTCACTGCACGGTATACTTATTGCAATCAATAAAATGCTAATTTTTAACACTTTTGCAGCCCCGCACAAAATGGTCGCGCACAACGGATATATTTCGCCTACACGATCACGACACGATACTGCCGCTCGCGTGTCACATTATTATTGCGATAAGCTCATTGACATTTCGCAATTGTCATTAGGATTGGTTTAATTAATTTTCGGCCGGAGATCCTCGTCGCGTTCCTTAAAGCACTCGAAACGCATTGCGAAAATGTTGACGCTCACTTGAACGAGCACCGCAGATCGTACATCGTATAATACGATTTACTCGATTTATTCACGATTGGAGAAAAAATTATCTGGAAAAAAAAGATGGTTAACGATGATTGACCTCGGCTTGACATTCTCGTCATGTCACCCACACACAAATCAGTTTTATCACCGATTCTCGCGATCACAATCGTGTTTGCGTTGTTCGTCGATCACGAGGAATTATCTCACAATCATGTTATCACAGACACAATTTCCCGCGAGCGAAAAATCGGCACGTCCAGCACTCGTCGTGTGCGATTCTTTTACTTCGCGATTACACTTTTCGCTTAAAAATCATTGCGATTTTTCGTCCACCGGTCTCGAGATGTCAGGCATTATCTCTCCGTTGCCGATCGTCGGACGGCGCGACATTGATTTCAAAATTCGAAACTCGATGACGAACGAAATTCACTCGTGACTGGCGCGTATAGCTACGATCGTGACACTCATGTACACACACACCGTGCAGAGGGAGGCAAATTTTCAAAAAAAAGGAGGGAGAAAAAATGCGAGTAAGGTAGAAAACAAGGAGCGAAAAAGAGACGACCGCTGCGCATGAGACGCGCGGCGACTCGTCTCGTGATCACTCACCAGGATGTACAGATATTTCCGTATCTTCGTTTGCAGGTAATGACGCCGGCCGTCCTCGGCGAAAATGTGCACCCCGTCGTTGCCGGCGGTGATGTTGGCCGCACAAATCCGGCACTGGAACACCATGGGCCGATGATCTGCTTGCCGATCGCGCTGCTCGAAATCGCGTGCCGCCGTACCCATTTCAAAAAGGAGAAGGGAAGCTAAATCAAGCCTGGATCTGTTGGAAGAGAGAGAGAGAGAGAGGGGGATAGGATTAATTAAAAATGGAGCGGGACAATTTTTCCTCTCGTTTCACAGCTGGAAGACTTTTGTTTTCGCCGATCTTCGCGAGCATGCAGAGAGAGAAAAAGTGTGTGTATGTGCGCGCGCGAGGGGAAGAGAGAACGAGAGAAAGAGAAAGAGAGAGAGAGAGAGAGAGAGAGAGAGAGAGAGAGAGAGAGAGAGAGTGAGAGAGAAAAGAGAGAGAGAGAGAGTGTGAGAGAGAAAAGAGAGAGAAAAAGAGAATGAGGCACGCGAAGCGAGTAGTAAACGTCGGTGGCGGTGGCACGCACGCGGTATTCGGCGAGAGTAAGAGCGTGACGACGTCGGCGCTCTTTTCTCTTTTCTTTTCCCTCGTCCCGTCACGTAACGACGGCTAGAACGCGCGTCGCCTCACCGCCCCGGCGCGACGCGACGTCTTCATATGTCCGGACGACGACGGTGCATCCTCGTCCTCGTCGTCGCGAGGAGCGGCGAGATGCTATGTGCGAAGAAGCCCCGAGAAAGACGATGCCGCGCGCGTGTCTCCCCGGCAGCCGAAAGCGAACGCGAGCGCACGACGTGCTTGATTATTCTATAACGATTTTCTCTCTCTTTTTTTGTTCCGCCGTATGTACTTTTGTGTGTGCGAGCCACGGGGATTGGACGAGGAGATTATAAGCCGCGCGCGGCCACGGTACGGCACGACACGGCACGGCGCGACGCGACGCGACGCGAGACGTCTCGTCGTGCCCCGTTGCTTTGCTTTATAAAAACAGACGCGCGGCTAGGTATCGCACGGCGCGGGCACCCGCGGGCGTCGGCGGCTTGTACGTCCGTCCGTCCGTCTCGTCTCCCCCCGAGTGCTCAATACAAAATATATAATAGCATTCGTCGATTTGAAAAACATATGTATATAACCAATTGTTTTATTTATGGATTCCGCCGGCGCTTCGCGGAGCGGCGCGGCGGCGCGCCGCTCACTGCGGCGTCGCGCGCGCGGCGTACATACCTATAACACAACAACGGCGTCGCTTGAAAAGCGTCGCGACGGTGAGCCGCCACCGCCACCGCCACCGCCGCTACCGCCGCCGCCACCGCCACCGCCACCGCCACCGTCACTGCCGTCGTCGTCGTCGTCGTCGTCGTCGTCATCGTCGTCATCGTCGTCGACATGGTGGTGGGTCGCAAAAATCGCGTGTTACATCGCGCTCGATGACGACGACGACGACGCGGCCATGCGGCGCGCAAAGAATAAAACGCATCGGCGCGCAACTTACTCTTAATTGGTCCGCCATGCTGGCCATGCGCCGGCCGGCTGGCAAGCGGAAACAATTTTTTTCATCCTGCGTACGATTTCCCGTTTGCGATGTGTATCACAGAAACGCTTGTTCGCGTTGCCAATGGTATGGTCGACGACGTCGCGATGCTCGTTGATTCGCACATTGTGCGTTTCTGTTCGTCGACTGTCCGAACCCGCGGAAAATCTCTCTCGGGGCGTCTGTCGTTTCCCGCCATTTTTCGCGTCCTCTGAATGTTACTACGCTCACATGCGCGCGCGCACGCCGCGTTTTTGCGCACCGCGGAAAATAGTTCCGGATACTTGACGCGAACGAGCATCCTCCCCTTCAATGGGGTGGGAAAGGGGGTGGCTGGCGCTACGCTCCACGTCCCCATTTAAAAAAATCAATACTTAATAATTAGCAATTAATACGCGCGCCGAGTGCACGTGTGTGCGTATGTCTGGCGATTACCCTCCTTCCCGCCCTTCTTCCCTCTCTTTTCCTCTGCTCCCTCCCCCATCGGCGTGCCCGTCGATCCTAACAATAAAGCCGCGTTCGTATAATGAGGCGATCATTATTTTGTTAATTATTCGTATTGACGTTTATTATTTTCCTTTTTCGTCCTGGCGACTGCGGGACTGCGCGCGCGAGATTACATGCGAATCGGGAGAGAAACGTGCGATGCCCGAGAGAGGAATTTTCGCTGTGACGGATGGATGAAGATAATCCTCCGGAAAATGTAACGAAGCGATGACGATTACGTGTTCATCACGATCGGCGATGATAATGATAGCGATATTTCCAATCGGGTGACAACTCGCTCGAACGTTTTGATTTCGTCGCCTTTTTGACGCTAAAATTCTGACAATGCACAACTGCTATGAACAGTGTTTCAAATTGAACGAACATTAACGAAGCAAGTACAAACGATATCGTAGCCGTAATTATTAATGCAATAATATTTGAACAAACAAGTAAATATCAATCGCGTAGAATTATTTTCTTAGCATGAGATATTAAGGACCATGAGCAATTTCCGACGATTGATATATCTCATTATTATTTTTATATTATTGTTATTAAGACCATTGTTCATTATAATTATGGCTCATTATTGTTTATACATGTATGTATGTGTTCGAGTATTCTTTTCAAAATGGATTCATTTGTTGAAGATGTTAACGTTGACATTTTTGACAATCACGATAGAAAACGTAAAGAAAACAAAAGCAAATAACACAGACAGGCTATAACCTATGAGAACATCTCCAGAGCAATTAAGAGCATCAGCATGGAGATAATTACTAAATTTTCGTCATTCTCTACGGGGACTCCACGAGAAAAAGGCGAAATCACGTATCGCAATGTCTCATAGAATACACGTTATTATCAGAAAAAGTCACTTTGCATTACCTTTCACATATCTCTAACAAATATATTTGTAACACGCGATCTCTCTTCTTCTGTGTAAATTACCGGCGAGAAAGAATGTCGAACAATCAAATCTGTGGCTACATATCTTTGCTGTACAGCGTCGCGGGCAAACCGCTGGATTTATGGTCGAAGCACGTTTCTTTGGGCGGCAAGATCCGTAGGGTGAGCGATGATATGCTACACGGCGACAGAGTGATCGAGATCGTGGGTCCCCATGACAGTATCGTTTCCACGAGCATAACTGCTCCTGCCGAGGTCGTAAACACTTTGAACATAAGGCTGCCGGTTCTCGTATTAATAATAAAGAATTTGAAATCACACTTCAAATTGGAAGTCCAGGTATATTGCACTTTGTGAGTACTGAAGAGTGTAAGTGCGTTATTTCTCTTAATGTCCTAACGATGATCTCCTGTTTTTTTTCTACGCATAAAGATAACAGATAAGAACCAGTATCGAAAGAGATTCTCGTTCATGACATACAATCTCGAGAAATTACCAAGTATCAATGCAAGCACGGCATGTATTCCACTGAAATTGGAAGAATGTTGGAACATCCTGGAGATAAATCTTCAGACACTTTGTCGCATGGTGTACGGGACGGATTACGAGGCGCTCCAAAGGATGATTGTCTATTCCGATTGTCGTCTAAGGAGAGTATATCTGCAAGATCGTCATTATGGTCATGATGAAACGCCTATCGAATTGTGCAACGCATTTCTCGATGCGTATATGTCCAAGTGGGGAATTAATTTCATGGAGAAGACTTGTCAGACAGAAGAATGTTATACAGGTTTCACACATGTATTTCATACAAGTAGTAATCATACACATCGATATGTCTATTTTTCGTTTAACTTTTTAGGATTATCAAAACAGCGCGATTCGAATCCTTTGAAAAGTAACAATACGGCTGTAAAAAGTAAGGCTACTGTTTTATCAGTAAAAGCTGGCTCATCTAAAGATACTAATGACACTGATAAGTCGGATAATTTAAGCGCACTTGGTACTATCATGAATTTGCATGATTCTAAAATATTGAAGGGGAATTATGTATCATTAGGCACATTAAACAATGAAGCGAAAATGCATAGCAATCAGTATGTTATCAGACAACAAAATTGGATTGGTCGTCCGAAATTTTTAATGAACGAAACGACCGTAAGAAATAAGCTAAGAGAGACTAGTAATAACATGACGGAAAAACAGGAAAACCGAAACAAAAAAGTAATACACGAGACAGGGGATGCAAATTCCTTCGTGAAACTTAATCATATGTTGCATCTTGCGTCTCCTGCCAGAACAAGTCAGTTTTTGAGGATGCATGTCGACAAGACACTATTCCAGAATAATTCCCAAAATAAAACAGAATTTCCAAAACGTCTGTATCCATATAGAATTCGAGATTCGAAAGATACTCCTGTTGCACAAAAAAGTAATGTTGATTCTGTTACGAATACAAAATTTAGAATATCTGTCACCAATTTTCCTGTAGCTTCTAAACCCAATTTATCTACAAATACTGGCATTAGCTGCAATAAAATGAAGAATGATATAATTGCCTCAAGTGACAAATATTTAAAAAAAAAAAAATAACCATTAACGGTTTAAGATCTTTGGTTACTGTTGAGGAAAATGTTGAAGATGGTTGTATTTCACATTTGATCGGAGAAAGGACAGAACAGAGTAATGTGAAATCGCAAAGCCTGAATTTGAAAACAAATGATAAAACTATATCTGATCTTATGGCTACATAGTCTTGTAGGTAAAAGATCCTTCGAAAAATTACAGGATAAAGAACTTATCAGACCGTTAATAGAACTGTCTACTTATAACGCGAGAAATTCCTGCAGATAACAGAAACTTGTACATGGACGCAGATGATGCATGCAGAAGTATATACTGGTTTGTGATTAATTTAATCATTAGCTGGAAATTCATCTAAAAAAATATACTATTTAAGATTTCATGTAAAAGGACAAAAATAATGTGTAATAAACATAAAACATTATTTTAATTGTTGTTGAGTAAAAGAGAGTAATCTTAAAATTTTAACATTTTATTTTTAAAGTGGCTTCAACAAGTTTCAGTGAATTCAAATATACAATTCATTAATAATTAATCCTTTTAATATCTTTTAATACTTTTTTTGCTTTTTTGAGCTAATAAAAATCATTTAAATTCTACTGACACAACTTGTCCTTTGGATACGATCGATTCAAAGAGCACATTTATATCTTGTGATTAACCATGGACTCCAAGTGTTTCCATGTAACTTATGTCACATATACTATAGCTTTTAATTTAAGTAAAGTCAAGTTAAGTTAAGCAATATCTGGTTTTATCTGTAATCCAATTTTTATGGTACAGCACAAGCTTCATCTTTCTCATAAACTCATAATCATTGATATTTTTTGCTGTTTTTGATGAAATATTGAAATAGATGATATTCCAAAATAAAATCTCCTGCATATTCCATGTCTCTTAACATTTTGCTTTATTTTGAATTGGTAAAAATAATTTAAATTCTGCTGGTAATTCGTCCTCAGAGTACAATCGGTCTGAAAAGTACACTCGTCGTATCCTACAATTAGCATGAATTTGGACTCTAAGTGTCTCTACATAATTCGTTCCATATGCACGACGTGTGAAGTCAGCCAAGTTGAACTGTATTTGATTCCAACCATCGTCCAGTCTCATCGGCATAGTACAAATGAATGGCTTAACCCTTGTTGTAGATTGATAATTGCTAGCACGAAATCTACGGCGTACATTTTTATCATCTATTATCTGTAACATATGAAATATACATCAGGAAAGAGGATAAACAACTAGAACAAAAGATGGGCTAGTTCTTGATATTTAAAATCAATAAGAAAATCAGCAATGAAAAACTTACTTGAACCTCAAATGTGAAATATTTTTTCAGATTCTTGATGATCATCACCAAGAAAGGTAACTTTATACCCAATGTCTTTCTAGGATCTGCAGGACAAGTGATATATGTCGTGCTAACATTGCTACCTAATATTTCCAAAACAAGGCTCTGGATGTCATTATCAGTAATCCTCTTGATATGTCCATTTCTAACTTTCTTGTCCCATATTTGCAGTGGTTTACTGCCAATACTATATAAAATGGATAAAAATCCACTTTGGAATGTGTTCTTGAACATTTTTACACCTACCAGAGATTTTAATGCTTTAATAATTTTCCTTAGTGCTCTAAAACAAAATATTGGAAGTATTAGTTATATACTATTGTAAAAAAATATATATGTCTGATGAGCAATAAGATCCTGGTATAACTTTATATATATACAAACCAGAAGTTAACCTCTTTCCATTTTAAGAAAGATTTGCTCCAAATGATAGATCAGCAAAGTCATGTTTACACTTGAAATAAATAATTTTTTGCTTTTAATTTAAGCAAAAAGAAAATAGTTTTTCTAAAATAAAAAGCAATAATATTGAACCTTAGACAAATTCACTGCAACTTTTGTCTAATTTGCATATTTATTTTGAATATCTTTTTTATAATTGACATATACTTTGTGAATTTTTAAATTCAGTTAATTCAATTAATTAATGAAATCTGCATATGGATTAAAACGTATATATAACTTGAACAGAATACAAATCACTGCAAATTATGAGAATACTGTAAACTTTGTATAGACTAGGCTTCAACATTACCTTTTTTATAAATTTACTACTTTTATAAATCAGAACTCATTTTTACATTTTGAATTCGACATTTCAAAATATTGTCTGACAAAATATTTGGAAATGCATTTAACCTAAATAATGTTTGATCAATATCAATGAAAAAGTATATTACTCTGAATTACTTTTCTTCTTCAAGTCGTAGCTAGAGATGGATGATGATCGATCGATAACTTGGATGTTTATCCTCTTCTTAAAAATTATTAAAAGATTGAACTCTTGATGCTTCAAATTCGTCCAATTTTCATAACTATATAATTCGGTCGTACAATTGAAAAATAATTGATTCGTTAGAAGAAACTGTGGTAACTCGTAGCGGACGGAGACTTGGAAACTAATACAACAATCCGTCTCATTATCGAGCTGCACTACTTGAAAGATAAGAAAGGTCGTCTGACCTGCTATTGATTCATACTACGAGCTCAATTTGTCCATAGCAGCGACTCATAACGGAGACTTTGGAACTAATGTGGTAGTTTAGTCAACCTTCTATTTTTCGACCAGCTTGACTCAATAGTGGGTATAAAAAGAATTTTATTCTTGAATAATTCAATTTTATCAAATTAGATTTGTAAACAAGGATTTAAATGAAACGTATTGATTCGTGTGCCACCTTGTCATGCGTATATTTGAAAAACGCATAGTAAAAAGGCCATGTACATATATGCGAAACCTTTCTACGGTTGTTATCAACGTCAAATATATAAACTGATGCAAATAGAGGAAAGCAGTAGATTCCCATAAAATACATTGTACAATTCGTTTTTCGAAATGCAATTAAAAATTTCGTCGATACGAAGAACCTTACCGGATTCTGTAGGTCTTATTTATTCGAGAAGTAATTATTCTCATTCAGAATTTACATTTTACATAACTGTTTCATTGTTACATACCAACAAATTATTTCGCTTGGGTAAACTTAACACAATAAAGCTATCTGACGATGTCAAGCGTATCTTCATTTTTCTCTCGCGTTCGATATTAAAAATAAAAATTGCGAAGATTCGTTACACTTGCCATAAGTGGTCGCAATTTTTCTTTTTTTCTTTTTATGTTGCTAACTAATTGGTTAAGGTTTTTTCTAATGTCCCGGAAATAAGCAAACGCGTTCCATAATGTGTTCACGCGTGGACCTCGTTAAAACACAAGAATGAAACGCAATATAGATTACGCATGAAACTGATTACACCACATCAATTCCGCGGTTTTTCCTCTCTTCCTCTTTCAATCGATATCGACGCATCGGGTTTTACGTTTCCTCGACATTTTGCGGATTCGCGCCCGCGGACTACGAACCGGGTTATACTTTTAATACGAACAGGCCATCCTTAAAGTGTCGAGGAATTCGTATAGTTCCTATATTTCGGTGAATCGACACATTGTTCGCTTACCATTACGATTAACTATAGTATTACAGTTTACGCGCATAAAATTGCCCTCCCAACGTGGGGGACCCCAGTTGTTCATCAAATTGGTTTCTTCTTCTGTGTTCATCTTGAAAAACTATATATATGTATATATAATGGGAACTACTACTATGTCTCATAATACTGAATGCCACATGAACAAGAAAGGCCCACCTATTAAAGCGACGTATGATCAGACCGAAGGAGGCGACTTACTTCCGCGAAAGAATCTCCTCTAAAGAATCAATAAATAATTTTCTGCAAATATGGCCTTCAACGAATGGTTAAATGTAACCACGTGTTATCTCGGAAATCGTGTCGGATGCTCGACATTAGTTACGCAATCTACGATGTAAAAAGTGGGCGTCATTAAATCAGTACATGCACGACTTTAGTGAACAATAACAGTTCAACATCTGTTTCTTGTTCAATAAATCGGATTGTAGGATGCGAGCAATGAATGAGAAGACAGGCTGAGGTTGAGAACGCCGGTACAAAGATCTCTGCGGAACAGCACAACGTCGTCAGCGAAGGCGGATATTCAGCACATAGTCATGTTGTTGAGTATGAAAAAGAAATTCTAGTTTCGACAAATAAAAGCAGTGCGATTATTCGAAGTCTGTACCGTTTCCCAGTGCCCGTTCCTCGTTCATTATTGAATTTTCTTCGTACTCTCTCTCTCTCTCTCTCTCTCTCTCTCTCTCTCTCTCCCCTCCCTCATTCTCTCTCTCTCTCTCTCTCTCTCTCTCTCCCTCTCTCTCTCTCTCTCTCTCCCCCTCCCTCATTCTCTCTCTCTCTCTCTCTCTCTCTCTCTCTCTCTCTCTCTCTCTCTTCTTCTCTTTCGGGCAACAAGACAAAATTCACCGTTGTCTGAGGATTTGTGAGTCGAAAATTAAAACAATTCCGTAACAATCTCGATGCAACGGGACAAATTTTGAGTTATTACCTTCCTCTTCTCTCCTCTTTGTGTTCTCGTTTTCCTTTTCTCTATCTTTTTTTTTTTAAGATTGAATGAAATTTCCGATACACAGCGTATCCATTGTTTATCCACCGCCAGAGATAGTTAGATAGATAGGTGTATGGAAATTTCTATTTCCTTCACTTCTCAGTATTTTACGGAATATGAATGTACGAGCTCCAGAATGCTTCTGGCCCCTGTAGAAAAGCAAACTGGGGCGTGGGGAGAGTTGTATATCGCATTACCTATGGTATGGCTTTTTACCAATGAAACAATAACTATTCAATCTTTCACACAATCACTTGTCTCTAGCTGACGTGGCCAGAGTATACTCTGGAAAAAGACATGACACATCATTTTCATATGCGACATAACAGAAATTAATTTTAAGATCTATTTCGTATTGGATGAAACGACAAAAAAAGTGTTTCGTGAGCCAATTGACCACAAGAGCACAATATAAGATATATTGAAATGTAACAGAAAAAAGAAAGTAAGCAAGAAATAATATTACGATCGTTAATCTGCGTTTTAGTATTAGGTAATAAGACATAGCTTCTTTTTCTTTTCATTCATAATAATGAGAAAGCCAAGGAACTCGTAATTCAGAAATGAAGAGATGGTCGCATTTCATCTCCAGATTTCGTGACTTTGCTTATCGTTTCTACCGAGTGTTCCTATGATCATTGGTCAATACAAACTGGCAAATGATCATCTCGAATTCTCGTGGGTAAGTTATTTTTCGCACTCCGTTTGCGATCCTCTCAATGAAAACGTTACACAATAAATATAGCGGTTATAGCTGGTCACTGCAAGGATCGCAACCGCGATCAAGCACCAATAATAAACGTTTCTCATGATCTCACGTGATGTTAATTTATTTCGCGAAAGCTGCAAATATATATGTGAATCGTCCAATGATACGTCGTTGTCTACAATATGATAGTAACGCATCTCCGACAATCACAGAAACTCGATTTTATCTGTCACGACTGTGTCGAATCGTTATTACTAATGGAACGAAAAGATTCTCACGTAGTTATTAAATACACGTGGCTTATTGGTGCTTGAACGGCATTTCAATATAATTAAGACACTGTGAAAGATTAAGAAATTTTTATGTAATAATACATTAAACAATAATCAAACATTTATTATATATATATATATAAATTATATATATATATATATATATATATATATATATATATATTGATCGGATATTTGATCAAATTTTTATCTGAGTTTTTATCTCCAGTCTCGTAAATGATTCAACAATGTAAACTTCAAACATATAAGATAGGAGCATAGAATATTATGCAATAATCTTATTTGATAAAGTTTCTTTTTGCGAATTATCATTTTTCCACAGTGTATGTACTTCTAATAATGCAAAGCGTAATAAGATCATTACGTAATAAAAAGTAAGAAAAAATCAAGTATAAAATAAATATGTCCACAAATGGATAATAAAACATGCATGAAGTTGTTTTTGGCATTGATAATGCTCATTTACTACGATAAATTCTACAGTAAAAAAAGAAATTCAATGATAAATGCTCTCTTTCGCAGTGTCTTAAAGAAGCATAAATATAACTCAACGTTGTATGCGAGTCTTAAACACTATTCGGTTACTTATCGATAGCTCCATCCATAATGTTGTTTTTAACTTGAATGCTAATGTGTATTCCATCACCAGACGCACCTTTATCTTTCTTTGCTTGCGCATTCGCGGCATTATCAAGTCCTAATTTCGTGAGAGTACGAAGAGCCCTTAATGCCGCTTGATTGCGGCTCGCAGCTATTGTCGCTCCGTTACCGTGACAAACCTGTGGTGGATCGGTGCTGAGTGATACAAGCGAAAGATATTCCTTGTTTATGGACACTCCCTAAAACGATAGATGAAGCCTGAGATTTGTCGTTTTACCACACATTTCAGTGTTATATCAAATCACGAAAATAATACACGAAAAATGTTTAAAATGTAAAATAAAATAAATAAAAAATAATATAAAGAGATTATACCAAATAAATCATTCTGTTAAATAATTCTATAAATTGGAATCCCGCAAGTGTAAGATTTCTTAAAAACCTGATTAAATAATTGAAGCATAAATATAATTAAATTAAAATCTTAAATTTTACTTCGACGCGAGTCAAAACTGATTCAAGTTTTACCTTCGGAAAGTCGCTGAATTCTACACTGAAGTTAAGTAACTGAGATAGATAATGTAATTGATCCTTGGGCGAGACACCGGCAGAGTTTTGTTGCTGTTGCCCGCGTAACTCTTCAGCGACTATCTGCACACTGGGTCCGCTCCCCAATTTAGATTCTTGACCTCCGTCCACTAGTAAAAGACCGGGTGCTAACTGGCGACCGATGGTACCTAAATGAAAGAACGATATATGTAATAAATGATAAAATCTCAGAACTGAATCTCGAACAACAGTTACAACTGATATTTCTAGCTTACCTCCTACCGAATGAGGTTGAATATCGTTTACTTGATCATCCTCAAGAAATGTCACCTTTCTGGGCTTTGTTTCCGTATTCTCACTATCTCCTGTCTTGATAGATGGCTTGGCGGGTTGTGGTGACGGTTTGCTGTAACCTAATTGCGCCAAAAGAGCTTCAGCGGCGGCTCGTTTGGCCAATTTTTTGTTAGGTCCAATCCCTTGAGCTGAATGCTGACCCATAGTCACCTCCATGACGAATTCTCTACGTCTAGGCGCACCCTTCTCATCTATGAGATTGTAGACAGGCTCCCGTTCTCGCTTCGCCTGCTGAATCTGAACCAGACGCGAGACCGGATTAACCTCCTCCGCGGCTTCGTTCTCCGAACGGGGCTCTTGATAGACTTTAATTAAATTACGAGATTTCTTCTTCGTCGCCGGTGGCTTACGCTTGACTCGCAGCGATCGGTTCTGTATACTAGCTGGTAACGGGGGAAGACGCTTCAGTTCCTCTAACATCAATTCGGCGGCGCGTTTCTTCGACACCTAGAAAAGAAAAGGGAGAATGGAGAAAAGAATAAGATATTAGCGTGTAAGATTGTCACGGTCTTCTTGTACGAAAGATTACCTTCTTCGAAGATCCTTCCCCTACGGTAACTTTGTCGCCGACAGTGCACTTCGTCATGAAGGTTCTTATGTGAGGTTTACCGCTTTCTGACACAACCTCGAAACTGACCGGTAATCCACGCTTTAACGCAGTCTCGTGGACCAACGATACTGGACTCTTCAATTCTGCATTTGGATCATCGATTCCGCCCAATGTACCATTCTCGTTGGAGTTGTTAGCGTTCGCAACTTCCTCCGGCAGTGGTAATTGGCGTAATTGTTCCAAGGCTCTACTGGCCGCATCGTGACGAGCCGCTTGTCCAGTCAGACCTCTGCCTGTAAATTCGCGCTCACCGACCTTCAGAGTGACGAGATACAACCCTTGAAGATCCGTGTGAACTCCGCGATTGTACGGAATTCGTGGATTAAACATTCGCGGGTAGTTTCCGAAGCCGTGCGTTACTGCGTACTGATGCTGCAATGCAGCTGGTGGAGCTTGCCGAAACGTGTAGACCGTAGGTTCTCCACGTTTCATGGCTAGAGCATTCAGTTCAACGGTAGGAGGCAAATGTCCTGTAAAGCGATGAAATTTTATTAATCATAAAATTGTTAAGTATAATATCATTTAAGTATAAAAGAAAATAAAACATAAATATATAAAAGATGTCAAGAACGTAAAGAATTTTGTATTTTATTTCTCGAGTGAGAGATGATATTGTGTGTATAACTCGATATTATGTAAAATTTATAACACGAATTTACCCGAGCCGGTTGGACATTTGCCTAGATGACCAATCCTCATGGCCTTGGTGGGTTTAGGCGGTGGCTGACGATACCAGGTTTTCGTTAATGCTTCCGTCGCTGCGCTGTGTTGAGCCTTCTTTATGCTGGGACCTTCCGCGATGTATTCCTCTTCGCCGAGCTTCAGTGTCACCGTGAATCTCTTCTTGTGCGCCGGTCCTTGCTCGTTAGTGAGTCTATACTGATGTTGAACCCTATTGAATCTTGCCAGCTCGTTCAACAAACACATGGGTGTTTTTTCTTTCATGTTTGCCAAAGCTGGATTGGTTGCGTTGGCATGATTCTGCCCAGATGAACCGTCGTCCCTAGACTCTCCGCCGTTGCCGTCGTTTGTCACTGTTTTCGTTTGTTCCACGACAGCCTGTTGCGATTGTTGCTGCTGTTGTGGTTGCGGTTGTTGTTGCTGCTGCGCTTGCTGCTGGAGAGGTTGATTTGGTTGGTTATTCGGCTGCTGCTGTTGCTGATGATATTGGGACTGCTGTATATTTGAATTCTGAAGAGTTACAGAAACTGTGTTTGTCTGGTCCTTCATGCTAACGCTAACCATAGTGTCTGAAACAAGTTATTCACCATTAATAGAAAGTTAAACTGATATTAATAGAAAGTTAAACTAATATTAGTAGAAAGTTAATAGAGTTGGCAATTAAAAATCATTGCCATAATACGCATTATATACTTACTGCTTGTATTGTGCGTATTCATGCCCATCAACATCGGCTGTCTAGGATTTCCATGCGGCGGGCCAGGATGCTGCATGTGATGCATATGCTGTTGATGGGGGGGCATGGACAGTATCGGTTGATGTGGATTCCGATGCGGCAACAGATGCTGCGGCTGATGTAAAGGGGGCAAGTTAGCCTGCTGCATAGGCCGCATCGGACCTGCCATTCTACATAAACATCATGTTTGTTTGGTTAAAATATATTTTTAGATATTTATTATATTAACTATGAATTAATATAGACATGCAGTTACATTATATCTATACAAATATATATCAAATAAAGATTAGCTGATAAAATATTAACCTATTATCTCGCAGCTGATTCTGCATTGCGTGATGTTGATGGCGTAACATCTTATGAAAATCTACACAGGGAAACCTAAAAAAGAGAATTTATTTCATCATGCTTAATAGAAGAGGAAGCAAGTGAAGTCCTGTCATTAGTCACAGGTGTTTATTCCAGGTTTCAATTTTTACAGTCTCAACCCTATGTATTTATTTATTTCATTCTAATACATGTGCTTCTTGAATCGTTTCGTGATAAAAATTTCGAAATAATGTTCGTATGAAAATAATCATCCATTCAAGAATAGGAAATGGTACATTGAGCTACCGGCAATCTTCAATGCGGTTTCGTAATGCCGTGTGGGATATCGCGACATCATCATAATCGTACTGTGATCCGAACAACGTGTACGCGTCGAGAAGGATGATATTCCCATCATACAAAAAAGGGCGAGCCACTACGGTTAACGACCGTTACTGGTGGACACGATTTTGCGGCGCGTCGTTGCGGCGCGTCGTCGTGGTCACGCGCGATCTTCGTACGCATGGACGTAGCACGAGTTGGTGCGTGCTCAGTTGAGATTCCGTCTATAAATAAATGTCAATTCGACACAAAATGATGGGCTTGGCCCGACGACGACGACGACGACGACGACGATAACGACGGCATTTCCGCCGAATGCCGAACGCGGGCTGCCCTCGTTCCTCGCTCTTCGCACACTTACCCGGTCTAGTTTGTTCTATTTCACGGAAACTTTGCGCGCAACGGACGATACGGTGAAATTTCCAGCGAAACAGATCGGCTACACTGCGTAGCGAACACCGCCAAGCCCTCAGCACGGGATATTGGCAAACAGTAAAGAAAAGTATACTCTGTAGACTAAAATGCGGCCATTTTAATGTGAGACTGAGCCTTGACCATCGCGCACGCACTGTCACATAGATCGACGTACGAGCAACCAATCATTGGATCATCACACGCATGGTACCACCGACGAGGTAATACAGGCTGCGTTCCGATATATTCACTGCCAGTACTGAAAATATATACTTTATGTTACATATATTATAGATTTTCAGTACTGGCAGTGAATATCGGAACGCAGCCATAAAGACTAACAGCCCTGAGTAAATTTTCATATCAGCCAAGGGAGCTCTAAAGGGCCCACAGGTAATTGAAGAGCGATGATAATACTGACTGCTTTAGTGGCTACGCCACCGACGAGGTAATATAAAGACTGACAGCCCTAGGTAAATTTTCGTATCAACCAAGGAACCCGAAAGGGCCCAGAGGTAATTGAAGAGCGATGATAATACCGACTGATTTAGCTACGCCCAAGATAATATAGCTAGCAACTATTGCCGATGCACGGCGAGGGGAAGATAACACGTCGCTATTCATGTTTTATCTCGCCGCTTCTATGTCTCTCGACGCACGTCGCCAGCAGTTATTGAATCGAGGCCACGCTGTGACTCGAACGGCTGCGACGCTTCTCCAATCATTCATCCCGGCGCACGCTTACTCGTTAGAATTCTGTAATTAATAACTGCATAAGTATTAAAAAAAAAATATATATATATATATTACATAACATTTACGTTATATCACATTTATATTATTGCAAGTAGTAAATTATATACACATTAAGGTTATGTCACCGATAGATGTTTATTTATTATATCTAGGTTATATTATTTTTTTAAAGCATTTTATATTATTTAATATTATAAAATACTTTACAAAAAATGTCTATAAATTTAATATTAAAAAGTTAATATCATATAGCGAATGCAGATAACGCATTCAAATAAATAGCAAAGAAAAATGTAGATAAAGCAGTTGCAAGCTGTAGTACTGGAAACGATACTTTAGAAGTAAAAAGTACGTAGAAATAGATAATGTTCAAGAAAAAGAAAACATATTAATAGATTATTATTCAATTTGTCTACATCAACACATATAGATGCGTTCAGAAACGATCCTATTAATTAACTTGTATAAAGAATATATTGATAAATTCAACAACCGAAAAGTTTCTCAAATCTGGAATAGTGTCTCCAAAGAAATGGAAAAAGCAGGATATGAAATATTCGGTATAAAATGTGCAATAAAATTTTAGTGTTTGAAAAGATCTTACAAATCTGTTGCTGACCATAATAAAAAGTCAGGTAACAATAGGAAGCAATGGGAATATTATGAGGTATGTCACAATAACACTATATTTTAACATTTAATGACTTTAACGATATGCTTATTAATTACTTTAAAAATATATTTGTAAAAATTGTAAAGACTATTCTAAGCAATAGTAAAAATAGACTAATATTTTTCGTTTTTATACTTTAAGTTGTATATGTAAATTTACAACGCACGCGCATATTTATTATTATATCATATTATTATGTTCTACGAAATATTGAACGCTTTAAATCCATAAAAATAAGGAATATCAAAATTAGAATTTTTGTTAATTATTTTATTAAAAATTACAATTTTCATTTTGTAAATAATACATGATTGCATTACGTTTTTCAATGCCTTCTTCTCGTAAACCTTGTAAGATTCCCATTTCGACATTTTGTGCATATTTGTTTTGTTCTACAATAACAGGTATATCCATATGATCATTTTGGAGTAAACAAATGTTATGTAGAATACAACAAGCAACGATATATTTAAGGATTAAATCGGCTCTTCTCATGGGTAGTGTATCTAAAAGACTCCGAAACCTTCCTTTTAACAAGCCTATTGCTCTTTCTACCATCATCCTGGCTTGAGACAAGCAAATATTGTATTTTATTTGCGCATCAGTTAAATGTCCATTGTCTTTGAATAGCAAACCATAACATATTTTTGGATACTATAGGCAGCGTCACCTAATATGTGATTATTTTCAGGAAAATTTTGTGCTGTACATAAATTCTCTAAACTTGATAGTCGAAAAACTCATATCATGTACTGATCCTATTTGTCCTGCATAAACATGAGTAAATTTTAAATCATGATTACTGACCACCTGAAAAGAAGAAAGAATTTAAAAATATAAAATATAAATTTCAAGTAGGATGAGTAGAAATTATACATATATATCAGACTCCATTAATGCATTTTTAATTATTTTAATTATTGTATTAAAGAAATCATACAATTGTCAAACATACATGTAACTGCATGGAATAATAGCCCTTCCTATTTATACAGGGTGGTTAATTATAAGTTGCCAACCCGAAATGTGAAGGTAGATTGGGTTAAGATAAAAATAAAAGTCCCATACTGTTTTGCGAGATTCGCAATAATTATCGAGTTATTAATGACAGAAATCTGAGGAATGGGAACGCGCCGACATCGATGATTGGAGAAGCGTTGCAGCTACTCAGGCCACAGCGCGGCCCACTCGACCCAGCAACTGTTGGCGGCGTGCGGCGAGACGTAGGTCCGGCGAGATAAAACAACGAATAGCAGCGCATTGTCTTTCCCCTCACCGCGCACCGGCAACAGTTTCTGGATCAACTGGGCCGCGCTGCGGCCTAAGCAGCTGCAACGCTTCTCCAATCATCTATGCCGGCGCGCTACCACTCCTCAGATTTCTGTCATTAATAACTCGATAATTATTGCGAATCTCGCAAAACGGTATGGGACTTTTATGTTTGTCTTAATCCAATCTACCTTCACACTTCGGGTTGGCAATTTATAATCACCCACCCTATATAAGCATCTGAATGTAATTTTGGCGCTGCAATTTTGATATGCGTCTCATCTATTGTTCCTATCACTTTTGGAAATTTGTATCTATTTTTAATACATGTCCAAATTTCTTCAGCTCTTTCTCTTTGTGACCATGTAATAAATCTGTCAAGATGTGAATACAACGCATTTTGGACTATTGGCATTTTGGAATACAACTTTTTGGACACAACTCCGAGCAGTTCCTTTACCAATACCGAATCGATCAGCAACACATCTACATAGTTAACGAAGCATTAAATATGACACATATATTAACATTATATTTTTATTATATATAAATTTTATTTATCTATATGAATTAGGAGTTGCCATCATCCATATCGCTACTAATAATGTTTTTTCAGATGATATTGTACATCTGCCACATCCCTCTAATTGTTTCGATAATTTTTCGCTTAATAGCTCTAGCAAAAACCTAAATGTTAATCGACTGAGGCTATGCAAAAAATGTAACGTATTAATTTGTATTGTATATTAATTGTATATATTTTTAATATATTCTCAAATAACTTACCGAAAATGACTTTTAAAATCAATATCAGTATATTGCCAAATTACATCTTCCACGTAATTTTTACAGTGTACTTTGGGTATACGTTCAAAATGATAATAGTTATCTAATATTTCCATTGTATCAGAATCACTGGATTCCTCGCTGGAATCATCGTGTACTATTTCCAAAAGGGTTTTTAATAACAGGCGTTTTGGTATGTTTTGCTCCATGATTATTCTATTTTAGATTAACTTATTGTATGTTATCTCATTTTCGCTGCAAACACTGAAAATACCGTTCCAATTTGAGCCTACCATTCGCACTGATAGTATGATTGTTTAAATTGGAACGCTGTTGGTAGCATGCTTTTATGACATCATACTTACAGCACTGTCAGTAATTTTGGAACACAGCCTATATCGGAACGACACTCGTAGTACTGTCAGTACTGGCAGTGAATATCGGAACGCAGCCATTGTCGCAGCGTGCTGTAATGAATTTTGGAACGGTGTTCACAGTGCTGCCACTGTTGCCAGCGCTTGAATTATATTTTGGATTACAGCCGGACACGACGAAGATGACGGATACGGCGAAGACGATGACGAACACGACGAAGACGACGAACATGGCGAAGACGATGACGAACATGATGACGCTGACAACGAAGACGACGAAGATGACGACGAATACGACTACGAAGACGATGAGGACGACGAAGATGACGAGGACGGCGACGAAGACGATGACGAAGACAACGAAGACGATGAAGACAACGAAGGCCGTTTCAAAATTCACTGCTAGTACTGAAAATATATAGTTTGTGTCACACAAGCTATAACTTTTCAGCGCTGGCAGTAAATTTTGGAATACGACCTAAGACGATAAAACGCGAGTAGCAGCGAGATAAAATACAAGTAGTAGTGCATTGTCCTTCCCCTCGCCGCGCACTGGTAATAGTCGCTGTATCAAATGGACTGCGCTTTGGGCCGCTTACAATTGCCGCGTTCAGTAGAACAAAGTGATCAGAGAGCGCTTGGTGATTATTGTCTATGATTGGAGCATTCTGTTAGATTCTTCATAGACCCAGAAGTATTTACCAATCAGGAGCGAGATTCAGTGGAAAATCTAGTAATGTTGTCCAACTGTTGAGTCTGCTGAATGCAGCCATTCCTATAATTAATAACTCTAGAGTTATTGCGAATATCGCAAAATGGTATTGGAATTTTATATTTATCTTAATCCGCTCTATGTCTACATGAATTCCTCGGAGCGAGGAATTCGTGAAACCCTCTATACATATGTCTGCGACCGCAATTTTAGTATTATTTCAACTTTGAATTATTAACTCAAGGAATGCCAACGTGTCTTATATATTTAAAATAAAACTTATTTCAAGTTTTCTTACGTCTCGCAATCCTAGGAACATACACACACACACACATTCTACCTGTTTTCTGTATTTTGATAGGATTTTGATACTTTCCGATATCTTTTTCCCATTATTCCATACCTGTTACCATCTATGCTTATTTCGAGTTATGTTTCATATTCCGGCCACGATATTCCTAAGAGGACGCTAATGCGCAGCGAGATTTCTCTGGTACGCTAAATTCCGTAAGACCAATAGTCTTTATAATATTTCGTCGGTGATGTAAGGGCAAGAGCATAGGCTTTTGCATAACACATAATACATAACACATGAGAGAATAAACTAATTAGTTTTCTTCATTTCCCTCCTCAGGATAGAAATGAAGAACCAGATTTCTATCCTGAGGAGGGAAATGAAGAAAACTAATTGGTTTATTCTCTTATGTGTATGTATTATGTGTTATGCAAAAGCCTGTGCTCTTGCCCTAAGTGTTTGTCGCGTATTGAAAATACCTCCACAGATCGTGACGTTCAAATATGGCGTCCTATGATGGCGTCGTAATGACTGATACCGAATGTTCAACGTGAGATCACTGAGATCTCATCTAGATTCGTACCCTCTTTCAATAAGAATGGGCTCGAACGAACGGTAACACTGTTTCCTTTCCCAGGATGCTTGTAAATTATAGAAAATGAAGAGTAATCAATCGAGCGATTACTGGGATTGTGTATTACACGTCATCCGAGATCATGTCGACACTTTGGCGGCGATTCTCTTCGTCTTGAACCGGTGATAATGGAGGATGCTACGGTCGAAATTTAAATTCAAGTATTATAAAAATATGTTTGTTATTTTCCGAGGAACTTCCTGATATATTAGTTTAGGAAATTCCGCGAGAAAGAACATATTCAATGCTTAATATAATTACAAGCGATGAATTGGTGTTAATTATCATATTGATTGTTCTGAAGAGCTTGTTAATTATATCGGCATTATTAATACGTTTCTGTAATACTGATATTAAAAAGAAATGAAGAAAGTATTTATTATTAGAAATACAAACATTACTAGAAAATATCACATAAATATTAAGTTTATCATTATTTATTAAGAAATATTTACTTATTTACTTATTTGCAGAGTGTTTACATAACAAAAATTTTCATTCATTTTGATCTCATATTAGAATTGCAAATCAAAAGAAGCATTTGCGTTTGGCATGTATTATATCGTTTTTTTTTATTTTTTATTCTGCAATAAACCTTAAGTCTTATTTTTACAAGTTAACTAATTTGAAATGAAAAACTAAATGATTCAATTATATATTTTTCTCGATGAATACGTTCCAACAAACAATATTTTTTGTTGTTATTTTATATTGTTACTACTATCTGTTCTCTTTTATTTACTCTTATAAAATAACAGTGTAGCTACATTGTTCACTGCTATTAATTGTATATTCCAATTGTTACAAAGGACTTTTTCGTAAAATATTACTTAGTTAATTCGAGCTTGAAGAGAGTGTAAGCGATTATTTATGGCTGCAAGCTATTTGTAGAGAGATGAGGAATATCCTTATACAATTTCATAACTCACACAGCATAATCATGTTATGAAAAAATTTGAAAGTTATAATAATTTATATAACATCTTCTGTATAAATACAAATTGATATATTAATCTCGTTGCATAAAGACAAAGTTTAGTGAATAAAATGCACAAATTTACAAATAGATTCTTAATAATCATAAATTTTATATTGCGATTATATTGAATTCATCTTCGGTGTTTGATCCCAATTAGAAGATGCTTGTATTTAAAAATCGTAAAAGTGAAATCTTCCTTCATAACGCCGGTGTCCGTGTACCAAAGATAATTGGCCGTGTAAATTTCACACTTTGAGATCCGTGTAAGACGGTAATCTCACAGCATATGAGGGTTGATTATTTTCGCTAACGAAAATCGTGCCATTTTCTCCCTTTTCGATTAACTCTACAATAGCAGTTGCCACGTGTTCAGGTCTGTTGAATAAACAAGACTTATGTTATGTATTCTTAAAAAAATTGTTATCATAACAAATTCAACTGTATAGCACGAAGTTATGCAGTATTTGTAACTTACGATTGGCCATCCATTGTTGTCATCTCCTTCGCAGCAATCTCGTCATCGAGGATGTCCATGGCATAGATTTTGCTAGACATGAATTTCGTCGCCATGGCAGTATTCGTGAGACCAGGACATATCACCAACACGCGTACACCGGTCTTCTCGTAAAAAGTCTACGAATATACAACATTTCAATAGAGTAATTGCGCCTATAATATTCTTGCGGGTCTCAGCATTTTACTAAATGCAAAGTAATATCAATATAATTTACATAATTTTACATGAAAAGACTGAAACATTAATTTATGTGACACATATTCGTCAAATTATACTTGCAGAACTATTCGGTATTTATTTAGTCAAGCTGCAGTTTTACCTGTAATGATGAGCTAAATCCAAGGATGGCGAATTTCGTACCGGCGTAAATCGGTGCGATCGGATTGCCCTTCAGACCGACTATGGAGGACATATTGACGATAGTACCACCTTTTCCGCCTTTGTGCTTTCCCATATGATTCAGACCCAATATTGTGCCACATACAACTCCTTTCTGCAATCATAAAGAACGATGGCTGCAATTATAAAGGATAATAAAATGGCTATGTTTTGTGCGCATAATGCATTTCTAACGGATGTGCCATAATGTATTCTCAGAGAAACGTCTTATTGAATGTAATGAAATGAACGGTAATTTTCACACTATCTATATCGCTAGTATTTTATAATTAAGCAAAAGGATAAGAGTAGAAAAGAATATACTAAGATATTTTGACCAAGAGTTACGACTGTCGTTAATTTAAAAAAAAAAGGATGTATCTCATTAAAGGCATAGAAAGAAGCATATATTAATAGCTAAATGAGATTTTGTACAACAAACCGATCATTACTTACGTAATTAATATCAACCATCGAGTCCCATTCGGCATCATTCATAATCCCAGCCCCGTTGATAACAATGTCCAACGTGCCAAGCGTTTCTATCGCCTTGTTGAAGCAAGCTATATGCAAATATATTAGAAATATTCTCGTTTAGAAGAAATGTTTCGTGAAAATTGGAATAAAAATATTAAATACGCTTGTGTATTTGAGATCGGATCCAACTGAGATTATATTTGCAACGGTGTTTTTTTCTCGCATCAAGCGATCAACCTGTAAGTTACCTGTAAGTTCGTCAGCATTTGCCACATTCCCAGGGAGGAAAATCGCGTGATCCGTACCAAATTCCTTCTCCAATTCCTCCACGGCATGTTCACCGTTCGAATCGGGCAAATCTACAATTGCAATGGCCTGCACGAAAATACATAGAGTTAATGAATGTCGTATAAATAGACGCAACTAAAACTCGAAAACTGAATTTTTACTTAGTCAGTGTATATGTAAAATTTTATTTAAAATTTCATATCTTTTTATATGAAATTTTACCACGACAACATCCTTTTTTCTTGTAATGCTATAACTTGTAAAAAATTAGATATAGATCCTATCCAATCGCTTTGCATTATCTCATAATTACCTTTGCTCCACTTCGCAGTAATTCCCGAGCGGTGCAATAACCGATCCCGTTGGCTCCTCCAGTGATAAGCACGATTTTCTCCTGAATTTCCATGTTGGATAAGTCCGTTCGATGTTCTCCCTTGCGAATGCAATTCGCGGATTTCCCGATCGCACTGGAGGTACGATCTCGTCGAGCACCGATCCGCAAATAAATCTGCCGGATACTGCTGGGAGCGAGCCACAGATGTTGAAATTCGAGAAGCCGATGGTGATAGAATATCATTCGCGAATCTGATATGGATAATGTGAACCTGCTCTCGAGGTAAACAAGATCGGATTCGCGAGCCGATAGGTAAGAAGCACGGAACAAAAAAAGAATGATGAAGAAGGCGCGTAGATGCGGAACCAAAGCCAGCGAGTAAGTCCACTCCTTGTGTTGTCTGAGTTGTCAGTGTATAAAATCTTGTCCCCATAAGAGAAAAAGATTACACTATGTATACATTAAAAATTACCATATTAATATTAGTGAAATCGACAATATACAAAAAATATTTACTTACCATAAAACATATTTGTTGGGAATTATATATTCCTGATGAATTTGTGTTGCTAACTTTTGCGAGGAATTTGAGGCAAGAATAAAACGAAGGGTAAAACAAGCAATTCTTATACAGGGCAAAAGCGCGATTGAGAAAGGTTCAAATTGATACTTGTAATTTTATTAAAAGGCAATGCATTTTATTGGCAAGGCTAGCAACGTACATATCGTGTAACGCATAACAGAAACATACTCAACAATCGTCACTGAATCACACTATCGATTGAAAGCTACAAAGAATCATTCGAACGAGCAATATCTCTCTCGAACAAATTCGACGGATTCGCCTGGTTAACTAGATATCCGACCGATCTGTGTCGATCTGAACGATACAATTTGGTGCGGTGATATTGCTGCATACCGTGAAAAAACTGAGACAAAACAGGAACAAGTTACGTCTATCAGCCGGTAGATTCTAATTCTATCGCTATACCGTTTCTCTAAATATTCCTTCGTTTTCCCTTAAAAGACTGTAGAAAAATTACTGACACGATTGGATACGTAGTTTCACTTGGAGTAATCGTCCGACGGATTTCGGTTTAATTCCACTCGCGGTTGCACCGATGCAGATGATCCTTAACACACATATCGAACTTTGAGCTATAAGTTCACAAGAAATATATTTTTCGGCAAATTCTTCTAAGACACGGCATGAAAATTGCATTTGTTTTTCCTCTTGAACAATATATTCATCCTACTTCATTTTCATTTGAACTACATGTCTCAGTAATGTTGACTATATATTTCGGTCAGCCTACCGTATTAATATTTTTTCGTAAATATAATATACCTAAAATGTATAATATATAAAAATGTTTTCGAGATGATAAATTTATTTGATTACTTTTTAGATTGAAACGTTGTTTCTCTTTCTGCTGAATGTTGAAAAAAGGTATATTTACGATAATAATGTTCAATATAGCGGGTTCCACTTGCCCTTTCTTACGTAAGAGAACTATCGTATTTTGCGACATTCTGCCAAACGGAAATGTCCGTGAATCCAGGATCATTTATATCGATTATCATAAGAGATGCCTATGAGCTTCCTCTCTCACCTCTTCTTTTGTACGTGTCGAGAGCGCGAATCAATACTTTCATCTCTCTCACTCGATTTCTCTCTCTCTCTCTCTCTCTCTCACACACGCTCTCTCTCCTTCTCTTTCTCTCTGCCTTCCTCACACAAGCAATAAATACAAAGTGTCTCTATTATACTCGACCTAGTAGTGAGACGCGATTACATTACACTTAGCGACGTGAGACGGCATGAAGGGAATCGTTGAGATTATGTTGGATATCTTAGAGAGAAAAAAGAAAAAAAAATTATCGGCTATACGTAAGACGAGTAACTTGCGCGACGATTACAAATGACTGGCGGCAGGATATAGATATCGTTGCGATAATTTCCTTCGGCACATCGCACGAATATTCGCAACGCTTGAAAAATGAAGATTCCTCGTGCGAGAATTTTCGACTGATACAAGTGAATGCGTATTGCTGAATTTAGACCCGTGTCGAAAACCGACGCGAATTCACAACGCGGGTGCGGGACGGAAGCGAAAGCCATTGTTTTTACAATGTTTTGCATTTTTTTCGCGTGTATTTTGTGCGTGCTAAAAATGTTCCCGCTATCGTAACGCGCATTTCGCGTGCGGGATTTTCTTATTCTTTTTTTTTTGTTTTTTTTTTTTTTAATATCGCAATTGTCTCTCGCGATTATTAAATCCGAGGTACTCTCACCTGCGTGTCGCAGATTCTACTATAAAGTCAGTATAAATAGTACGAAAAGTATGACTTTCTATCAAAAATCGAAGGTGGTGTAATCTTCGGACAATACATTCGTTGTCGTCAGTAAAAAACATATTCCAAATATCTTCGCGAAATATTTCGTATGAAAGTATATGAGTAAAACTACGTTTCGCTCGTCATTTCGGTCATCGTCGACAACGGCCGGCGGAGTGCCGACACACAAATGATGGGATACACATGTCGATACAATTACAGTTAATTGTGCGATACGGCGTAAGATATTTGCAGTGAAGCGAGGAAGAATCATTGCACGTGGACGACACTCTCTCTTTCTTTTCTCATCTCTTTCTTCCTTTCTCTTTCTTTTTAGTGCTTCGAGAAGCTGATCTCGTGCGGCGGCTGCTCCTTCTCCACCATCCACACGCTTCCGCTCTTGCCGGTATTCAACACATGTACCAACGCCTTCGCCACGTGTTCCACCCTGCAGTATTTTTTAGATGTGCTTTCGAAAAACGTCTCGTATATAAAGTATTATGATTTTCATACTAAATTGTAATTTACATCGGATAATGAAATAATTAAGATTTTGCACTTGATGCTTTAAAGGTTCGTGACAAATATTTTAAATGTTTGTATCAATAGTGATAATTGATAAAAGACTAAAGTCGTGTAAAGTCGTGTAAATTGTACCTTTGAGGGACTGACGAAGCTGTATCTCTTTGCCAAGCATCCTCGTATCGAGCTAGAAGAAGCTTCCTGCCGACGTCTCGCACTAATTTGGTCTCTGTGGCACTTGGACAGAGTGCCATCACTTTAACGCCCGTCAAGTCCACGTGATATTGATCCTATTGATATATTAAAAAAAAAAAAAAAACGTAATGTATCGCAAATCAGCTTCGCATTCTGATCTTAGATCCAATTCGATACATACATTGAATATTTCATATATAAACTGAATATTTTTTTTTACATATTTCGTAAGAGAGAGACGGACTTGGTTAATAAAAATTTTAAGTGTAAATCTTGTCGAATCTGTTCTCTTGTTTCTGTGAAAATAATGCTATTTTTAAATATAATTTATATTTCCGCATTTATAATTAATATTTATTGAAATGAATTAATTCTCCACTTTATTTAAAGTTGAAGAGATCCGTGCTTCGTTGGAATGATTGGAATATCGACGACCTACTTGTCGCTATTCCGAGTCAGCAGTTATGATCAATAACTGAGGTACGTGCAAGAAGAAACTTCTTACCCCGAAAGCCCTGGTGAAGTTGACGACGGCCGCTTTCGTCGCGGAGTAAATCGGCACGCTGACGTAAGGGTTGATGCTGACGTTGCTGCCAGTATTAATAACGACTCCACCCTGGCCGCCCCTGTCCGTGCCCATAAACCGTTGAGCGAGCAAAGTGCCGCGAATCACTCCGTTCTGTAAACATATTTGCGATGACGTTAATTTTTAATGCACATACGTTGCGGTATCAAACATGTCGAGAACTGCATTAAATGATTCGAGATAGGTAACATATATGAGAAGCGAGGAAAAGTGGAGAGAGGAGGCCATTAAATTTGCATCGGCGTGCCCAAGAGTCATTTGCTAATACACCGTTGGAATGAGGCATACGAAGTACACAGAGAAATGTCTATCGATGATATTTACTTACGAGATTAATGTCTACTTCAAGCTCCCAAAATCGATCATTCATGATACCAGCATTGTTAACAACGATATCAATATGACCGAATTCGGCGATCGTTGTCTGAAACGATTCTGCAAATCGAATCGCACCGTATTACTACATGAGTAGTCGCCGTATTGTTGCAAATTATATACATGTATATATCATACCTTCAAATTGCGGGTAATCTGTGACGTCGCATTGCGAGAAGATCACGCGATCTTTACCATATTTCGCGGTCAATGTCTCCACCAGCTTCTCTCCTTCTTCGGTGTTAATATCACAAATGGCCACCTATAGATAACGAAATGGAAATGGACGAAGCTTTTTGCGTACTCGCAATGTCGTTAAATAAGCTTGGCATCGTTTGTAAAATACTTCTAGTTATTCATTATTAAAATGAAATATGAAATTTGCGAGTGTGTGTGTGTCACACACTCAAATCACACAGCAAATCGAAATTATTAAATAAATAAAAGTTAACTTAAATTTTACTCGTATAATAATGAAATATTTGTTTGCAGAAATTTTTTCCCGCAACTGTCAAAACGAAATAAAAATTTCCTAAGGATGGAAAAGGATGCAAAGCACTTATTACCAAAATAAGAGCATATATTTTACGAACAAAATTCTACGGTATGTATAATATAATAAAATATAATGCAACCATAACTGAATATTAAACAACATGATTTAATAAGTTTTATATATTTTTTTCGTATATTAAGTAATGTATATCTGCCATCGGTGACGGTAATTTGACTTTTCAAGATTTGTCTTGAACGAGCGATAAATTTATCGTCTGCATCCGAGAACGATCTAAATATAAACCGGCTGTTTTGATGAAAAACGGCAAAGAATTCTCGAAAGATCTTTTTTGCGCGAAACTTTCCGTCGAAGACATGCAAATCTACGCAAACGGCACGTGATGTTCACCGCTTGAAAAATCACAATGGCGAATTTCCGTTTTCCGCAAAAGAACGAAATATTTTCGTGATATGAGAAAAAATAAGTCAAAAATTAAATAGATTTTCTCTTAAATTGTAATTTTACCTTGGCACCCTGATTTAACAGCTCGATGGCACATGCTTTGCCGATACCGGCAGCGGCTCCTGTCACAAGGGCAACTCGCCCTTTTATCTCCATCTTCTCTAAAGATTGTTGTCTGCTCTTATATCTGCACATATGAAATTCGGGATTACAGCAGGTCACCGTTATTTTATTACTTCACAGCTAATTGTACAGATAATAATACTATTTCAAAAATACTACCTATCATTAGTAGTATATCTTTAATAATATACCATTCAGCAGAGAACCTAAAGAAGGAGAGGCAAAATGTTGCCTCTCTTTTCTCGCAGAAGTTTGCGCACAACATCTCTCCGGTAATCTAACTTTGTCCCCTATCCCTCCGTTATCTCTTTCAAACCACCCTTAACTCCCTTTGCTCTCAAGAAATTGATTCATCATTCATTTTCCAGGAGCAGCAGAAAGGTTCACGCAGCTAACACTAACACCACTTTCTCACCTGTCTCTCACTTCAACCACGGACATCACCGAGCGAGACGATCCGACGCTCTCAAATATCAGTATATCTTCGTTCAACCATACCGACATGCCCTCCCCTCATCTTCTCCGCTTACAGGTAATTCCAAAATCCAACATCACGACAGAATACCTCGACATCGCTCTAATCTCCCACTCCCAACCCTCAAAATAAATTCGCCTATTCTCCGTCATCTATCGTCAATCGTTTGTTTCGTTTATCGCACACAAGATCAAATTCGCCCGTTCGTTTCATTCAATTTGCCGTACCTTCCGGATTTTTCCAGGTGTACTATGACGTGATCGCGACACAGGCGGGGGTGTAACGAGACAAGTTGGCAAGTCGGCTGGCTTGCGTATTCTGGTCTAGCGGTCCAGACGCGCCTTTTTCCTCGAAGGGGTGTAATCGACGACGATGGCCGTAAGAGACTCAAGGAGAAAGGTGTGGTTGGTGGATGCAACCACTACTGGCTGGCTAACTGACGACCGGCCGGTGCGACAGTCAGGGCGCACACCCGGTATAGCCCGATATTGATTGGCGCGTCTGCGTGCCATGCGGGTGTGCGCGACGCGTCTGCGAGTCGATGCGTGCCCTTCACGCACGTGCGTGAGTGCGTGCGTACGTGCGTACGCGCGCTCGCAACCCCAGACCGTCCGACGGGCCTTCCACCACGTCGGCCCGGTGGCCCCTTTTATTTTTAGAACGCCACCAAAAAAGTGGCCGCGCCCCGAAAGCTAGCGTTCGAAAGTCCTCACGTTTTCTCAATCGTACGTGCGGGCATGGGAGTCGTCCGATCTGAGAAGAAGGCGACCTGAGAAGCGCGAATCGCTCGCGTTTGAAGACATATGAACACAATGTTTGATTTTGTATGTTAATTTCGCGATTGTTACGTCGTCTTCCGCGTGATCCGCGTGACGGTCTGTATAGAGGAATCCGAAAGCTTGGGGTAATTTATGTACATGAAATCAAATCTATACCTGTGATCTGTTAATCAGATTTTCATACAAGTTTACGACTGATATAGTCAATCCGAAGATAAATAACGCGGACTGAAATCGAACTAGGATGAACGAAACTTCGCTACATTAAATTCATGAAATGCTCATCGAATGTTCTTATCAAAATAATGTCGCCTTGGCTTCTTAGTTTCATAATCAGTTAACCCGTAATAACGATAATGCATAAGGCATTCGCGTTATCTTTATATGTGATATGTTCAGCTTTGTCACTATTATGTTTATACCAAGTATTGCACAGGTCCGTTATCGCGGAGGAGTCATATTTTATTTAAAAGGGACGGATTTCGGGCTTCAGGAAATCTCATGCTATGTATTATCAAAGATCAATACGTCAAGGACGAGCAGCATTTCTCGATTGAGAAAAAACTACGACACATGGACTCTATTTTAATCTTACTCCCTCGTTTCTCTCCATGCTGAAATAAGCGAGTACGATGAATGTAAGTGTAACTTACGGTTTTTTACCTCTTGTATTGTCCTCTTGAAGAAAATATTAAACATACACTCGGAACATTATCGCACTAAACTGCCACAAATAAGAAGCCACATATGATGCAGGAGATAACGGACACACGGTCGAAAAGATGAAGACATGCACGAAGTTGCGTTCTCGGATAATGAATCTCGCGCGACGAGATACCCCGCCAGATTGAACGTCACGCAGCTCGTGAGGTCGAAGATCGTAAAACGAAAACAACGGATTCTTCCATATCGGTTCAAGGAGGCAGCAGACGCGGTCGAAGATCCGCGTCACAGCTAGTGGTGATCAACGAAGAGACGTCTCTTTATTCCTTGGTTGCGTGTGGTTAATTGCCTTTTCTCGTAGGCGATATTGAATTTGTGAATGACAAACTTTACTGGCGTATCTTAAACGTGACTGAATTGCTTTGTAGGTGAAGAGTACAATTTCGAAAATAAGAGAGAGAGAGAGAGAGAGATTATTCTTGAAGGATTCTCCGAGAAAAGAAATGCAGATCAAGGATAAACGCGCTATAGTGACCGGAGCAGCATGTGACCTGGGGCTGGCGATTAGCAAAGAACTGCTACGAAATGGTGCCTCGGTACGTTATTTGATATAATATCTATAACATCAGATTAATATCTATTTATATCATTTGTTTTTATCGACATCAATGTATAGAGATGAACGTTCTAACAATTAATAAACCAGCTGAGCGCGATATATTCTCAAATATATAAAAATTGAGAATAGTCTTTAGCATATTATTAATCAATAAAAACGCGAAATTTATCGTGAAATTTAGAGCGTTGAAAATTGCCACTACGCTAATTATTCTATACAACTTAATGTGTAGTACACGTAATGTGGAGACGTTGCGAATATTTCCAGATGATAATTATGATCGATACCGAACAGTCGTCTGGGGAAAAGGCTGTAGAGATTTTAAACAACGAATTTGGTCGGAAACGTGCTGTATTTCTACACTGCGACGTGACAAATAGCTCCGCGCTCGATGGTAAGTATGTACAAAGTATTTGCTTATACCAAAAAAAAAAAAAAAGAAAACAAACTAGATCAAAAAGGAAAGTTAAGTTAAAACTAAGTTAAACTGAACTAGACTAGGCAATTAGAATAGAAGTAAATTTATTTCGGTAAACTGCGGAAGACTTTTAAAATCGAGAACCATTTGTTTCAGCTACGTTTAAAGAAGCAATCAGCGCTCTCGGTGGACTTGATATTTTAATAAATAATGTAGGCATAATAAACGAAATCGACTTCTCCAAAGCCATTGACGTCAACGTGGTAAGTGTTATTTTCGAATTTTGATTTTAATTTCGGAATAATATATCGGTCTTAAGAGATAATTTCCATCAAACCCGTCAAAGAGCTTCCGAAACAAAGTTTCTTTGAAACTGCGAAAAGTATAGCTTTATGCATTCATGTAATTTGTTCTCACGTTATGTATAAAAATTATAAATGAAAAACAAACAATACATCAAAGTATCAATATACACGGTTTAATTGGTGTGGCTAATTTTATAAATGAAAATATTAATATTCTTCTTACCATAGACGGCTGTAATTCGCGGAACTCTCCTGGGAATTCAACAAATGCGGAAGGATTCCGGAGGCAAGGGCGGTGTCATCGTAAATGTTTCGTCTATTGCCGGATTACGAGCGTTATCTCAACTTCCGGTGTATTCCGCTACGAAGCACGCCGTAGTTAGTTTCAGCCGTTCTTTTGCAGTGAGTGTTCGCAGATAGTATACCTAAAAGCATACAAACAATAGTATTAAAGATTTAAGAACAGTATTTAAAATTTAAAAAATAAAATTGTTGTAAAAAATGAGTTAATATTATTACGTTGCAAAAAAGCGATTAAAGAATGACAAATATAAATTTCTCGAAAATTTAACGTGAGACACATCTTAAGAATATCATCAAGGTGGAATAATTTTTCAATTCTGTTATCTTGCACGAACTCTTTTGATATTTGTTATCCTGAATAATTTCTTGTTTCTGATGTGCAGCAACCCTATCACTATGGAAAGACCAATGTAAAGATAATCGTACTGTGTCCCGGTTTGACGGGCACCCTAGAGGACCTACCTCAAGACATCTCGCACAGTGAAATTTTGCAGAATTATCAACCTCAAAGGTTAGTCGACCGATATTTCGCACATTTGAAATCCGCAACGGAATGCAAAAGTAAATTCTGTCATCAGGGTGGAAAGCGTCGCTCATGGATTGGTGTACGTGATTCGGTGCGCGCAGAACGGCAGCGTGTGGATCAGCGAAGATGAGAAACCAGTTTATGAGGTGCAACTTCCTGACACATTGCCGCAAAAAAAAAGCGCAATTGACGTGGAAGGATTTGTTGACACGAAGTCGATCGGGAGTTAAATGGTCGTAAAGTGGAACCGTGCCTGCGCGAATCACATAGTAATTATTTTTAATTGGTCGGATTAACCCTTTAACTGCTACGGTCGAGATAACTCGAGTGTGGGAAAAAAAATGGCGGCCTTGCTACGATCGAGTTTACTCGATTTGAACTTTCAATGTGTAATACCCATTTAATTTAGTTTGTAAGAAGCATTTGAATTGAGCGGGCATATAGTGCCATCTCTTATCATTATAAAATATTTTATAATTGTAAAAATAACTCAGCAAAGAGGGTCATACTGGTCATTTAATATCTCAGCAGTTAAAGGGTTAATTGTGTCCCTCGCGTATGATAAATTTATCAACTATAGGTAAGTTTCGTCGGGTAATTAACATTTTATCGTTAATCGATTGAAATTGTAACATGGAGAATTTATAAACGTTTTTATGTTTACAAATATTACATGCGTGTCTCATTCCTTCAACTTTGCACAATTCTAGATGCAGAGGGAGAAGTGATGCTTCTTAAGAAATACTTTACGTTATATTTCGTAGTCACACACATATGTTACATACACAAGTCACAAGAACGTGCGTTAATTTCCATCTGTAAAACCTCGATCAATCAAAAAAACGGATCGCTGTACAACACGGCGTACAAAGTTTACAAATGGAATCTGCGTCTCGGCTTGCGGTTTTTATCGCATTCGCATCAAAGGATAAAGGAAAATATGTGTTTTCGCAGCAGCGACAGTAATAGCGATAGTAAATAATATGCCATAGAGAGATAGAGACCGGTCATTCGGACAGCCGCGCAAACTCAGAACCGCCGCTCAGAAACAGAAGTGGAACGTAATCTCACGCAGACAGGCGTATCTGCATAGCGATGCACCTCCGACTCCGACTCGGTCGCAGACGTGCAGCGAACGCACACAGATACGAGAGACGTCGCGCATTCATGGGACGCGGAGCGCAAAAATCACACGAGGGGGAATTACTTTCGTCTGGATTCAGAGTAAAGTTCGCTCGGAACTGACGCGTACCGGTTACTGGTATCGGCCGGCGACGATACCAGTTTCGCTCTGTGATTTATGCGCTCATCGTCGGCGCGACGCGCACCGGACGTTAAATAGTCTTTTTTTCATCGATAAGGCGCCGGCGAGCACGAGCTGTGCGCACGACGTCGCTCTTATCACCGCTTTGTGCCACACGACCGCGTCTCAACTCGCGTTATTTCTGTAGCCGACCGATCGCCACGAGCAGAGAGACGATCGGCGATAGGTGAGCGCGTTGCGATTTGCGAGTATCACGCGAGCGTCCCGATCAATCGCCCGTCGCGAATTTTACCGCGCGACACTCGGATTTTTTCGAATACACATCGACGAGCTTGAGAATTTTGAGAAATATAAGGGGAAAAGAATCACGTAACGAGTAGTAAAGTCAACGAGCGGAGAGGTCGGCAACATTCGATTCGGACTAACTGTTGGCGATAATGCGATATCGATAGCGATTTATTGCGTTGCCTCTCGCGCTTCTTATATCGCTTGTTATGCGAGCATCCGGATTTGCGCGAACAAAAGTTATCGACGATCGTCGATAACTTCAACATCACGTACTCGGAACATACGATAGTTCATACGGGATTGACCTCTACGAGCGTCACTTCTCACGATGTTTTTAGAATCGTACGTTGCGACGACGCTCTATGTCAAGTGTCGAAAAGTGTCGGGGGAATTTTTTGCGAGGCGCGCTTCCGATGCGATTAATTGGCGTAAAATGATCCTAGCTCGCACGAGTGCGTCGTAATCCGCGCTAGATCCATTCTCTTTTGTCGCATCTCTCCCGTGCGTCTTTCTCTCCTCTCTCCGCGCTAAAGAGATAAGAAATTGATGTACTTTCAGGTTTTAGAGAGAGAGAGAGAGAGAGAGAGAGAGAGAGAGAGAGAGAGAGAGAGAGAGAGAGAGAGAGAGAGAGAGAGAGCGAAGGGGCGCAACAAAGGACTGAAGGAATTTATTATAACGCGCTGAAAGGAAATATTAATCCGGAAGTGATATAAAGACGGTCGTCTAAAAACTGCGCCATGATATAGGGAGCGTAAAACGACGAGAATATTTTCTCCAGTTGCACCGCGATGCGAGTAATATACGATCCAGCCCAGCAGCCAGCACGGAGCCCGGTGTCGTCGTAAATTTTTATTAACGGAACGGCTCTCTCGCCCGGGATAAGATCAAATATGCAAAAACAGATCTTTCCCAGGGAGAGCTCCCGAAAAATAAAGCTGCACGATCTTCGGCGGTCTTTGATCTCGCCCGTTCGTCCCTCTTCGAGTTATTTGTTACGCTACAACATAACGCACCGCTGCACTGCGTCGCAGCATGTGATAGAGCAAACATTGTCTCGAGAAATGGATTACTTAGTCTGTGATATATCGTCTGGATCACGACCTAACGCGAAAGATACGCGATACCGCCGCACCGTAATTATAATACGGCGAAGAAGGGAAAAAGAGTGTGCGACCGCCTTGGGAAATCTTAGTCGGCTCGTGTTCAGTGGGTTTATTATCAGGAGACGAGCTCTTACGACGCCATGCGATTAATTGGCCCTCGTGGAAGGGATTAATTAGGGAAACGCTATCGGGAACGGCGCGAAGAGAGAAGAACGAGACGCGATCGACTGCTCTAGCGAGGGGGAAGATAAGAGAGGAACAATGACGCAGCCGAAATGTTGCAGAAGATGCGATCGGAAGATGCAATACCTGAGTAAGTATCATTCACTTCGATGTCCGAAGTCAATTTCGAGGTCCGTTGACGGTGAATCTAAGATTTGGAGGCACTAATGAATGGTAAAACTCTTGTAATTATCATAGATTCGCTTTTATCAAAGTCCTTCTGAGAGAAACAAAGTCATATTTTATGTTTTCCATCACAAGAGCCTTAGCGGCCAATACTTTGCGATAAAAAACTTCCTGAGCTCAATGATATTTTTTTCGCGATCTGTCGTTTCGGTGCATCCGCGACAAGAGACTTTCAAGAGCGAATAGGTCGCCAATACTCTCAAGTCCCCTGAGCGGAGGAGAGAGAGAAAGAAAACCTAACCCGAACGACTTGCTCTCAATCGCGGTGCTTTTCTATCTATTGATCTGTGTGCGTGCGGTCTCTCGCCCAGAGAGTTCATCCTTCGCCCCCCTTGAATCATCCCCGCCACCGCGGAAACTGAAGTCGCTGTATCACGAAAACCCGCGCTTATCGCGTATAAATACCATTCGGCGAATCGTCTCGAAAGTCAGTCCAATCGAACGTGCTATTCTGACGCGAGTTCCTGATTTTGTCGCCTTTTCGCCGCATCGTCGCGGGGATTCGAACGGCCCGGAAATTGGTTGTGTTTATCTCTCGAACATTTCGAGCGGTTTCAACGATGGAGAGCAAAATGGGTATGTTTCGTGTCTTTTTATCACGCGATTCGCTGATCGGCGATCGGCAAGTGCCTCGTCACGTAAAATGCAACGCAACGTAATGCGAACAGCATTTTGCCAGGTCTGGAGATTTTTTGCGCCGTTTTTGACGGAGGAAGTTTGCGAATAATTGACGAGCCATACATGAAAGACTGAGACAGCTGCGAGTGCGTTTTCTCGAAGTTGTTGAAAATACGGGCTGAAAGAACGCGAGCGTGTCTAGAATTTACTTGTTAATGTGAATCGAACTACTCCCGTTTTTATTTTTCTTTTTTTTTTTTTTTTTTCATGAAATACGTTATCTGAGACAAGTTTAACTTTGCGGTTGTTGTTTTGGTAAAGCGGAGATCGGTGGGCCAGCTTCGCTCGCTAAATCGTTCATGCGAGGAAGATAAACTCGTCGTAAGATAGACGTATATATTTTCAAGGGTCTCCGAATGAAAGGAATGGCGAGAGGCGTACACGCGACGTATAATTTTAAACAACAGCTCGTTAACATAGTGTAATTAATGTAATGCATGATTAACTCCTTGCTCAGTTTGTCTGATACATTGAAGTGAATCTCTTACCCCGACTCATTGGACGAATCTCATATTGCAGAGACGTCATTCCGTCCAAGTATGAGGTCATTCCGTCGTCGTTCCTCAGCATCCGAAAGAGCGAAGGAGATCGAAGCGATCAACTGCATCGTTTCCGGGAAAAATGTTCTAATTACCGGTGGTGCGGCAGGATTGGGTTACGCTTTCCTCAACCACTTCTTAAAACACACAGCAAACGTGAGTTTAATAATAAAAATAACAATATGCTATACACGGCGTAAGAATGAAGCAAAAACGAACTTACTTGAGGAGAACTTACAAAAGGAGAAATCTTCTTCGATCGCTTTTCTATCGCTGCCTGCACGAAAGTATCAAAATACAATGCGAATTTCTTACAGAAAATAGTTATATTGGATATCGACGTTGAAACTGGCAGACGGATCGCGCTTGGCATCGAAAAGTCTTACAGCGAGAAGAAGGTGCATTTCATACACGCCGACGTGTCCAATTATAAACAAATGTCCGGTAAGTTACAAAGAATGAGACTGCGAAGCCGCGTGTAAACTACTACCAAATCTACTCATCACGAGTGTCGCTATCTTACATTTCTATGTGTTATTAATTCTACAGAAGCGTTCGAAGAAGCGTCGTTGTTGTTGGGAAATATCGACATCGTGGTGAATAACGCTGGCATTTTGGACGAGCGAAGATGGGAAAGGGAAATCGCGGTGAACATCGTAGGTATCTCGTTAACAAGAATGCGATCGCAAGAATGCTTCTTGCGATAGCATCTATCCACACATTGATTGATTTCCTTCTCCTTCGCATTTTCTCGCGGTATTCTCGCGATATTTCTCTTCAATGTCATCGGATATAGTTCAGGCGTTCAAGCGTACAACAAATATACAAAATAACTTGGAGACATCTCCCGATATCGGGTCTGTAACTTGTTTACTTCGTTGCAGGGTGGTATGATCAACACCACGATGTTAGCTATGAAATACATGAGCAGAAATACGGGCGGCCATGGTGGTATTTTAGTAAACGTGAGCCAACATGTGGACATGAGGAACACGGCGCAGCTTCCTGTTTACACTGCCACGAAGCATGCCGTCATCGGCCTGTCCCAATCTCTTTCGGTAAGCGGACGTATGTACATGAGCAATTACAAGTGGCTAAATTTAGACCACTTCAACACAACAGTTCTTTCTTAATAGTTCATTCTTGCTTTTTCAATTTGTAATAAGACGGACGAATTTAAAAATATGCTAGTAGAACTTTTAAGTTTTTGTCGATCGGTTTTCAACCTATGTTTGTTCGCAAACAGGACCCTAGTCAATACGAGAAGACTGGCGTCAGTGTGATAACTTTATGTCCTGGATTGACGGAAACCGCCCTGACGGTAGACAGCCCCAATAAATTGCTTTCCAGAGTCATGAAGGCGGATTTCGTGAAGAACCTTGAACAGTTCTCGATACAGACGTGAGTTATTGGGATCTTGGGTTTAAAATTCCTCCTCTTTTTTTCAACAAATAATAATAATAATAAATTGTTTGTATTTATTACTACAGTAACACACTGTAGTAATAAATGCAAAATATTTTAGTTAGAGATATACATACATTCGTGCATCATTTACAATATTCGAACTTGAGAAAATAATTCTGTTTCTAAGAGAAAGATATTTGCAATCTCCTTTTCTAAAAACACGCAGACGTGTAACCTGTTTATGTTGTGTGTGCGATGTCATCTCGACTTTGCGTTGCAGGCCTTACATAGTCGCGCAAGGGCTAATGACGATCCTAAGGATCGCCGAGTCCGGTAGTATTTGGGTCATTGAGAGCGGCAAGGCGCCATACGAAGTTTACGTGCCAAATCCGTGTACGCTGCGTCGTTACTACAAGAACAACTTCACGCACGTCGACACTAAGGTCACGAGAGGTCGCACGATAAGGGAAGTCTGTGATACTGCGAGAACAGGCCTGATGAGTTGTGCCTGACTGTTTTGCTGATAATTAGCGAGTACCAAACCCTGATATTTCGGTCTAATCAACGTTGAAAATTTTCTTGCGCAATTCGCATAGCAAACGGAGATTTAATCCTGCGGTCGTCGTAGAGGAATTTCACGTGCGACTTGACGCAATAATGTTGCCAAGTGCGTTAGTATTTAATGAAACGATCGTATCGTTCTGTTAAGTGTATAGTTAAGCGATAAGACACGTTTCTTAAATATTACGGATATTTAATTGCTAAGTGGAAACACTTAGCTGCAGCAATAATCCACAACGATATACCATTGATTATAAACGCAAAAGGGACAAGAGAGAGATCGTTGTATAGACGCGGAGCGCGCGTCGTGAAATTTTATAAATTGAGATTAAGTAAAATCTCTCTTCTCACGATTTCTTGTGTCTCTTCTGTCGGTTATTTCGTATTAACTCTAGGACTGTATTTTAAGAATATTTGCGGGTTTTTTCTTTGTATCTCCTATACGCGCTCATTGGGAGAGACTTCGGATATTCCCGTTGATTTCTCTAAACATAATTGTTCAATGTTCATTTCTTAAATAAATAATATCAGGTTTTAAGAAGAAATAAATCTGTGATAAAGGTTTCACATGCAATAAATGCATTGAAAGAAAAAAAAATAACGGAAATTCTAATGATACATTGAAACTTCATTGGAATCTCATAGATTAATGCGATTACTTTAGTTCGAATTAATTTGTCGTATATTGCAAAATATGCTCTGCATAATTGCATTCAGTGTAAGATTTAAAAGATCTCGTTGGGTTCAAGTTATACGAACTAACGCTGACATTTGTCATTCAATAAATCACTTTCGTGTCGCTTGCCGATTAGACAAAACACAGTGGATGTAGCGCGTGGGGCTTCTTTTTTATGAACGTTCTAATCTCGTATATATATAATGCGCAGTACATTTCTGTAAATATTTCGGTATCATCGAGCGCACGATAGCCTTGTAACATGCGTTAGCAGAGTTCTATAAAAGACGTGACGTAATTCTGCCGACACTCGACCACGTTTATTTTCCCGGAAATCATACGACTTTGTACTTTCCTCATCTCCGATCGTATATAGCTAACTCAAAACTTTAATATTTAACACTTAAACGTATATATGTATGAGTTACCTTTTCATAATGGCATCATCGTTATTGAAGGAAGCATTGGAAGGGCAAACGAGGATTAAATGTAAAACATATTGGAAAAATTTTAAGCTATAAAATTTAATCATGGATCTGCAGCAATATTCTCTGGATATCTCAACTTCGCCAAGGAACAAGGTAATTCTTTGTCACGTTTCGAGCAGCCCGAGCAGAAAGAAACGTGTAGGAGACTGGAAATGACACGATGCATTATTTCATCATCTCAGTATTATTTAGCATCGGGGATCACAATATTGGCTGTACAAAACAAAAATTCATTCTCGGAAAATTGCGTACATTATTTATTCTTCGCATGCTCTATGCATGAAACTTAAAAATTAATTTCCTCACCACCATATTTCTTTCTTTATTCGCTTACACTGCTTTATATAGTTCTATGATTCTCCTTACTTTACTCTGTGTTTCCTTTAATAGCCTATGGAGGTTTGCTTAATAGTTATGTAAATCTCGAGTTACGTGTGTATCTTCTTGTGTAGGTGTATGTGTGTATGTATATAATATTTGTATGAGTTGGACTCCGTATGAGCCATAGAAAAATAATAGTCGCAAATAATATTCTTATTCTGTCTCTTCTGCGTCTCTTAACCTTTAAGGACATTATCATGCTTTAGTCTTATTCGCATCGCCATTTAACACAAATCTACGCACAGCGTCGTCGTGTATCAAGGATTCTTCGAAAGCATGAGTAACTAAACAAGATCGTATTGTAACAACAAGATGAATACACAGTTATGAGTTCCTTTTTATTATTTGTATTTCGTACGTTTCATATTTTAGAGGTGTTCTTTCATGAAGTCATTTTCGAATTTACTTGACTCATAAACAAACTCAGTTTATTGTTCACAGAGTAAGATTTTTGTTCACAGATCGCGTAAACATGTTGATGGAAAACATGAATTAATTATTATAAGTTCACTAGAACATGCCCGTATGACTATTGATCTCATCAAGTCACTCTCAAACGTGACTCTCAAGTCACGTTTAAATGAGATTTAAATGTCGCAATTTCCTTTCGAACAAACAATGCATGTTATAGTAGAGTTATTAGAATTAGTAGAAAAGAAAAAAGTAAAACGACAAAATAATCGTCTAAATTGTACCAGTTATACAGGATCATCATTATGTCTTTCGAATAATATAATTTTAATAGGTATTAATTAAATAGTAAATATAATATGCTATTGTTTCATCCTATTCCCATTAGCCGAGACGCAGCACATTTGATACATTCAAAGGCAGTCGAGGAATCCTTAGTTGTGGAACACGATGACAATTATATAACATGATTTAGAACTTAGCTACTTACAACAATAAGACTGATGCTCACATCTTTTTTAATTCTAGAATGCAGATCTTGCAAAGAAAGAGTAAGCAGACCGCAAAATTTCAATTCAATCAAATTTAATGATACAAGATTCTTTTTTAGTATGTTCTCTCAATTATTCCCCCCCGATTTTATTTATTCACCCTAATAAAATGAAGTGTATTACATTAACTTTACGCCAAGGACTTGGAAACTTTATCTGCGTGTACTCAAAATGAAAAAAAAAAAAAAAAAAAAAAATAGAAAAAGAAACCCAAAAGAAAAAGAAATACGGCATTTCGCCAGAATTTTCTTGTAACATATCTCACAATATCCTATATTCTCGACAAATGCAAATAGATACAATCGATTTCTCACTTCATACTTTGACGAGAAAGTACTTTTATGCACGTCTATGCCATCCACTTCCGATATACGGATACAAACCAGCTATTCCATAACGACCAGTATAATCAAGTCACCATCATTGTGAAGCCACTCCATAATTGCTCATAGTCATTTTTTTTCTTTTTTTTCTTTTTTTGAGAAAACCGTACTGAGAAAAATGATCACGATCGAATTTAGCGTTTATCAACTTAACTACAAACAGATATCAACCACTGTCAGTATCATTGACAGGCTCAACGTGGCATCTTGGAATCTGTTACTAACCGATAAATAAGTATTAGTGTAAAAAAGAGAGGAGAAATCTATATCTGTCTGTAATTAACCCCGCTTCCCAGACGAAAATCTATTTGTAACGTAAATTCACCATGATCATTGTCGACTAAGCGGTAAGAAAAGATTTGTCTTTAAAAGTACCTTCTTCGATCATTCAGCCGCAAAATATCGATGCAAAGAGTCATATGCGCCAACATAGCGTCTACATGTGCGATTTTTTCGTCACTTAAACGCCACACAAATCACCGGTTCGACAATTGCAAACGCGCTCCGTTCTAAAATAATCTACATTAAATCCAATTTCTGTATACCTCCGTTATGCGGTTGCCAAATTCGAACCCAAATCAGTCCATAACGGTGGAGCACATATCAGTAAAAATCTTAATATATAGAATACTTATACATAGCAGCACATCGCATATTTTTCCTGCATGCCTTATTATACCTACGCTGTACCAGTGACAAATTAACTTTTTTCTTTTCTTTTTCTTTTTTCCTTTTTTTAGATTACATTGGGCTGCGATTGAGAGGCAGACTGTTCGTTGGTCACACGATTTTGACTCTCCGTGTTATTTTGTAATTGGTTACCAGATTTGCGATTACCGCCCCTAGTACCTCGATAGCCACCGCGGAAACCGGTATTACCGCCACCACCACCGCCGCCGCCGCCGCCTCTATACATGCCTCCCATCCCGCGATTGTAATAACCGCGTCCGCGGAACCCGCCACGTCTTGTGGAAGCCACACCAAATGTTTCCGAATTCAGCTTTCGTTCTGTTCTCCAATCCGTGCGCTGGAATCGCCTGGAGAATGTTCCAAACATACGTAATGTTTCGTGATACGAATCGTGAGAGTGTAAGACGAAATGTAGCAAATATTGAGTCTAACTTTAGGTCTGTTTTTTGGAAAAAACTTGGAATGAGAGAATCTCGAAGTTTGAAAATGTTTTATTTCTATCCGAATCTATTATATCATACATATTGAAATTTAAATTGTACAACTGTACTTCTACTTGGACTATATCGCTTCTTAAAAAAAATGTAATATTACTTATTACATTCATATCGACGCTTCCAAGTTCTCTCATAAGAAACAAAATTAGCCCACTATCGCATCGAATATTTTAATCGCAAAGTAATTATATTATTAATAAATACGCACCCTTTACTCCTTTCAACTGCTTCACAGCTAATATTATCGAAGAATGATTTCGACTTATCATAATGAACAACCTCCGGTTCTTCCTCAGGTTCGCCTTCACCCGCACCTGTTTCGTTCCCACTGTCGTCTTTCTTCTCATTGTCAGTACCGGCATCGATCTTCGTCTTTGCAAATTGTGACCTACAATGCAACATGTATGTCAGCATACTATATGCAAGACTCGGGAACAGTTATTGTCTCTTTCTCTCACAGCCGGTCTCCCACTCATGCGCCTGCTAAGTGTCGAGTGTCGAGAATAACAGTATTGTGTAGGCTGTACTCTCGACGCTCGATCATTAGTAACCTCTAAATAAATTATGACATTCAGAGTAATCTTTTTACGACAAGACAATGTTAATGCGACGCGTAAGCAATGCGCAGTATAGTACAATCGCGAACTGCTTTAAATTCGCATTTGTTTGCTCTGGCATGGTATCCACTTTGGTCATTTCAAATGAATACTTGAAACGAATCCGGCACGACCATGCCGCTAAATCGCGAGTAAGCGAGTAAAGTTTAAAGTAAAAACACATTCGCGCCTACCTCAACTCCTCGAACTGTGTGTTGGCTTGCTCGAAATCATAGTCATTATCGAATTTCAGCGTATTCTTAGGCTTGGCGGTATTGCCTGCTTGATTCGCACGGAATCCACCGCGTCCTCTGCCTCCTCTACCTCTCATGTTTCCGCGATTCACCCAACCACCGCGATTACCTCGGCCACCCTGAGCATGACCACTTTGTCCCTGCATCTGGCCATCCTGCTTTATGTCTCTCTTCCCGTCATTGTACTGCGATACGCCTGTGTTGTTCTTAGCACCGTGACTGAAAATACACAAAGATTAGTACAAACGTTAAGAATGATAACAGAATAATAGCAGCGACTTGCTTCAATTAATATTATAGCGATAATTAAATAATCAAACATTATTGGCAATAAAATAAAAAAAAAAATTTCAAGTGGCCTTATGATAATATCGCAAGAATCTTCATTTCTAATAATATTTCTAGTAATATCGAATACAAGATGGTATTTTCCACAATAACGATTTTGAAAAGAACAAGTATCTCACTGCAACAGCATGAAATATAGTTATGTAGTTTATTGTAAAATACAGGAATTATTATTATTATTTAAGCAAGATACCTGTCGTGGTCGCGCCGAGGTGGTTGGACGGTCCTCATGTTCGATTTATCGTTCAATTTCCCGATATTATTCTGCTGTTGCGATTGTTGCTCGTGTCCTACCTGAATCCCTTGATCCATAGTAGGACTTTTTCTCGTGAGTAAGGACGACGTAGGAGTGGTAGAACGGGAACCACCACTAATAAGATCTAACACACCTATTGCCGCGAGAGAAAAGAGAGAGAGAGAGACAGGTAAAGTCATTATGTGATACATGTCTCAACTGAACGGACTATGGCGAATCGAGAACATCTATTGCATACAAGCATTTACAATACATTACTAACATGACTAACATAATTTGGCTATAAGAAAATAAAAACATACATAAACCTTTCAGTCCCAACTGTAAGTGAACAATTGTAATTTTGCAGAAGAATTGTGTGTATACAATATAAAAGAAATCTCTCGAGGATTGTAGTTATTAGCACACATTATTACTGTTCTTGCTATTCTGTTACTTGTCATAGTGGCAATACGCATAAACGGAATAAAATTAAAGACACATATGCAAAAAAATCATGCATTTATTTTCAAATAAGTAAGAGGAAAAGTGCATCAAGTTAAATATAAAAGTTGAACAAATGTGTATTAAAATTGAAAAAATGGGCATTATTAAAAATATGTAAAAATATTTTCAAGATTTGCAAAACATCAAATTATAATCTGTGCATAAGTGCAACAAATTCTTGTACAATTTAGATCGCACATCCAAGCCAAGCAAAGCATAAAATTTATGAGAAAATGTTGAAAATTTGAATAAAATGAAAAAAAGAAGCAGATTTTACAAACTTATTTTCACATATGAAGTAAAAAAAAAACGTACTCGCACATGCACGGCAATTTAACGAAAAGTTACTTTATAGTTGTAAAATTTGTTACTACAATACACATCATTCAGCAAATTCCGAAGAGCATAGATGTCTCAAGTAGAAGAGAAGAATTTGTGAATTTAAATGAGAAGAAATTAGAAGAGAAGAAATTATGAATTTAAAACGCATCAAGTTCAAATTCTTATTAAATTTTCTAATAATAATTATGTCAATTGAGTCTAATTCTCTAACTGGTATAAAAACTAGATATACAGAAACAATGTAGGATTCACAGGAAACTGTGAAGATTACAAATAAGAAAGAATTAAACTATGTCAAAATATATACCGTTACACATATGTGTAGCGTGTTGTGATAGCAGTATCAGATATAAAGCATTACCAAGCAGCAAGCATGCCATTGGCAAGGGATACTTCATAGCAAAAACAGTTTACCATCTTCCAGAGATTGATCTTTTTGTATTGGGTCGATATTGGCCGTTGACAGTGAGTTTGGGATAGAGATGGCATTGGGTTCGGCAGAGCCCAAGCTCAACTCACTTGGCTGTTTATTCATTGCTCCGCGGGGATCTCTAGCTGCAGTAGGCATTCCCATTACCGGACCCATCGCTCCCATACCCATACCATAAGGAGCCCCATATTGGCCACCCATCGGACCCATTTGGCCCATCATTGGATGAGCATAACTGGGCTGTGGTTGATAAGATTGTTGACCCATAGTTGGTTGGACTGTCATCTATAAATAATTACAATTGCATTATACTCAAGTTTATATATAATGCAATTGATTCTTTTAAGATCTCTTTTAAGATTCTTTTGATCTCTTAAGTTGTGTTAATGTCAAATTCAAAATATATGTCGCTGTATAAAAGACATATTAAAGAGTAATTTTGATAAAACAATTACCTGCACGATAGCTGGATCATTGGGTATAGAACTGACATTGTTGACAACTCTGATGTCCTTGATATCAGATCCACGAAACAGAATGTATTCATACACCTGATTTTGAGGTGCCACAGGAAGTTGAGTTTCTCGATCCTCAGTACCAAAAGAACGCACTGTAAAAAATAATAAATAATTGATTATTTACATGTATTAAATTGTGATATATACTAAAAATGTTATTTATTTTATATAAATTTATCATGCAATATGTACCTGTGCAATACTTGTTTTATATCTACAAATTTTATCTTAAAGAAAGTTTCATATTTATAAATTTTCTTTCATACAGCTGAAAGTAAGATTCATGGAAATCAATATGAATCCAAGGCATAAGAATATTTGTTTCTTATACTTGAAATATTCTAAAGTCATTTGTTGCCTATAGGATTACATCTAACAGGACAAGAATAGCAAGGACATGTAAACAGTCCAAAGAAAGAGACAAACATTCCACGTGTATGTCACATGTACCAAATTGAAATTTAAAATTACATTTTCGTCACAGTCTTCAGTAACGTACTGAACTTTTCCTAAGTTGATGTATAAGCGAGTATCTTTCAAAATACGAATCAGCAACGTGAAAAATTGCGTTCGCAACTTTTATAAAGTTATAAATTTCATATAACTATTGAAGAACACAAAGGTTCCAACGGTATTCCGATCAATGAGTCGGACGATTAACAAACAAAAAATGCAAGAACGATTCTCGTCCATAGTCTTACAAAAGTCTGACAATTGCCAGTGTAACCAAATAACTGCGACATAAAAAAAGTTAAATGATCTCGAACGGTTCAAATGATCACCAGATACGTAGCATTTTCGCCGATTGTGCTAATTATATAGTCTGTTCTTTTCTGAAGAACTTTCTGAACTAGTGCAATAAGTTGGAGTGAAACGAAATATACTTGTCTCACTCCAACTGATCGCGTCATTTGAGGGAATTTCTCGAGAAAGAACAAAGAATTTAGATCGTACAACATAAAGCGAGAGCCCGCGAAATCGCTGCCGCGATTGATAAGACGCGTCGGCTGCGGCGTCGAGTCTTTGCAACACGACACTTTCACGAAGATCGAGCTCAAGTATCGTTCGTCGGCTTCGCGAAAGTATCGTTCGTTATGAGAAGCGTTCCGGTCACCGCGACCCCGCTTGTTTTGCGACAGGATGTCGCATAGAACAGAACACAGACATCGCAGCAAACAACAGCAGCATACAAAGATGAACACATTCCGCGACTCGAGACAGCAGTGAGTAGCGAAAGCGAGGATCTAGGATCGTTGTCCATCCGGCGAAAGATCAAAGCCGGTACTCTCTCAGCCTCTTTAGAGTTCAGATTCCGGCGCCGTAAGTACGGGAAAATGACCCCTATGTTTATCCACGAATACGGAAATGCAATTTGGCGCGCATCAAGTTCTGTGCGGGAGATCGAACCCTCGCGGGAGTCGATGTTGCTTGCGAGGTTCCGGACATGTAGGTTCTCTCGTGAAATGAAACGGCCTTGATATACGCGATACATCGGCGGCGGGACGGCGGTGGATGATGCGGCGGTGTCCATCTTGGATTCCCGTACTCACCGTTAGCCAGAGCGATCGTGCATTCCTGTGGGTCGACGGTAAACAAGCGACCCTCATAGCGAATATCCGCCTTCGATATCAAGCTGATCTTCGAGCCGAGCTCCGGCATTCCACCGCTCATCTTGACTCTTTCTCCGCCGCGTGCTGATCGATGTGATATTACTGGATTCACGACACCATCTGAGGCGACCTGCCAGCTGACACCAATGGTCGACGGCGGACTGCCAAGAGTGCCAACTGTGTGACGCATGCGCAATATATATCTCCCCCCTCCTACTCCATCACCATTGCCACCGTGACAGCAACAACTTCAAGCCAAGGTCGGGAAAAATAATTTGGAGCATCGTGAGACGTGAGACGGAGATGACGGTGTGAGGAGAAATAGAAAGGTTACTGATCTCTGCTTAGCTGCGCTAATTCGTTCTCACGTAATACATAATATACATTCAACGTGGCGCAGTAATGAAAAAGAGGAGGATGTTACTTTCTTCATATGTTTGCCACCGGAGATGATCCATCTAGTTGTTCTCTCTCGTCTATGACCGGCGGCTTTCAAATATATAGCGATCATGCGATATATCGCGAGCGTGAAAGATGTCTTTCATTGCTAATTTTGGCATGAACAATTCCAAGTTGAATTTGTCCGAATTCCACTGCAGGTCTCGAGCCTCGATGAGAGAATGAGAATAACGCGCGGTGACAGTTTTTATCATCACACGTCGGTCGAACACGAGATCGCAGAGTTCTTGGTTAGATCCCAGATTATCCTGGGACAGCAATCATGATTATAGAGGATAACGGAGTATTTTTTAAACTCTCGTCTCCTTCGTGACTTTCGAGGTTGTTTATGTGAACAACGATTGCACGATATACGACAATCTAGAGAGCGGTGTATGAACGATAGCGTTTCATGTGAGATATAAAATTGTAAGGATGGTAAGAGGAAAATTCCGCTCTTACTAAGCTAGATAGATACAATTCGTTTGTTGCAGCTGCACTTTCGGCACTTCCTTCAAATTCCCTCTTTTCTCTCTCTCCCTTCCGAACACAACGTAGAGAACGCAACTACGAAGAAGAGTCACGCGAGCGCTGATTCAAACGGAGCGAACGTTTTTGCCGTAACGTTGGCAGCCTTGCTAAGTTCGACCAAAGTCATATGTCATTTCGTGTCCGCCTCATCTCGACCACTCACGACGGACTCGCGCGATTGATCAATTCCGATTGAAATAATTACAGAACAATTTTCTGCGAGAGTGGTGGAAGTAGATCCTTCGTGTGCTCGTGTTGACGAACTCTTCACTGATTAGGCTCCTTGGCACATTGTACCTTTGGTTAACATGGCGGCGACGTTAGGTCGGATTTGTAAATCAGGACTTTTAAAACCGAATTATGGCACGCTGATCGGTCAGGTAAGCGAACGACGAACATCGTCGGTTTCGTAACTCGGTTTCGTGCGAGTACTCGCGTGAATTTAACTGACCACGCGACGTCTGTGTCACGATGTCGACGTCGCGACGTGTTCACTCGCGAGGGCTCGCAGGGCACCACCGTACGGGTGTTGTCGGCTGCTCCGACAACTTTACTTTCCTAACAATATCGCGCACAGCGAAACATTCGCGCGATGTCAGGACGACGGCGAAGGGTACGACGTCGCGCGACTCTCACCCAGTGAGGTGTTTCGAAGACACTTTAACAGATGTTATGTAATAGTAGAACGATACCGCAAAACGCAATGCTGCCATGATCAAACGTGCGTGCGTGAGATTGTCGTCGTGGGATACACCTGGGGGACGAGCAGCCGATAACACGAATGAACGCGAGTATTAGCGTATTTCATGAGTTAGTATGCATCGGTAGATTTTTTCCGTTTAATTATAAGAAAGAACGTATCAAGTCAAGTATTATTGTATATTTGTCAATTTCAAGGGAGAGTTGGGTCGTATGTTATCACATGGTTTACACATTGAATCGTTAATTTTTATTAACTATGTTATCTCTTGGTTTGATTAAGTCACAATGATGTATGTGACAAGTGAACAAGTGGAAAGTTCAAGTGTACTAATTCACATTTATTGATATATCAGATATTTAATATATTTTTGACAGGTAGAAAAGTACACATATTATATGTTTTATGATATGGATATTATTTTATATAGCCAGGTTTATAGTTTGAGTTTGTACATAATTATATGACCATATTTAAAATGTAAGTATAAAATATTTATAAATTTAAAGCAATTGATTAAACAACTCAGCTAATATGTAAAAAATAGAAAGCAGAATCATTACTTTCAATACTTTTATATATTCTTGTATTGATTTAAGCAGCATATAAAGCAATTCTTTTCTCTTTGTAAAATACTGTATAAATCTATTGTTTAAATTTCTTAAATTTTGTCTTTGTAGACCAGCAATTTCTCCACGGTGAAAGATTGGTCAAGGGGTCGAAAAGTGGTATGTGAATTTTATTTGATTTGATCGAAGATATCCCATCCCCTTGTCCTATTCCTCGTCTATCAGAATCAGCTTTATATATTTTCACTGCATGTTCTAATAGTAAGTTGAAATGTTTTTCATTCGTTCATTTATATTTTTAATATATAACAATGTTATGTAATATGTGACAGTAATGTTATGTAAACTATAATACAAAGTAGTAGGTAATAATACTTGTATTGCTTCTACTTGCAGTTATTAACATGCTTAGGAGTAACAGCTGGTGGCATCAGTGCCCTCATCTATGCGTTAGAGAACTCTGTAAGAGCTAGTGATCTCATAGCTCATCCTCCGACATACAAATGGGATTTCTATGGGTGGTTTAACTCATTAGACCATGCTAGGTATGAATTTTTGGTACATAGTATATATATATATATATATATATATATATATATAGAACTAGCAGAAAGATTAAAAAGTTTTTAATCACACATTTTTCAGTATGCGACGAGGATGGGAGGTGTACAAAAATGTGTGTGCGGCCTGTCACAGTTTACAATTTGTAGCATATCGTCATCTTGTTAATAACACGCACACCGAAGCAGAAGCGAAAGCTCTCGCGGAAGAAGTTATGGTGCAGTATCAATTATAGAAGATTTCATACTCGATAATATTCATGAACGTAAGATATAACAGATACCGAATTTTTACGATGCAGGTTGAAGATGGCCCCGATGACACCGGAGCTTACTTCCAGCGCCCAGGGAAGCTTTCTGATTACGTGCCATCTCCTTATCCGAATGAAGAGGCTGCCAGAGCGGCAAATAATGGTGCTTATCCACCTGACTTGTCTTATATGATTAATGCCAGGCATGATGGAGAGGTAAGCCACTTTTTACAGTATATTTTGCTGAAGAAAAGATCGGGCTTAAAACCTTTGGGTGTGAATCTTTGATAACACAAATTGAACACTGTATATGTACTACAAAACGATCTTTGGTATTATTAAATCTCTTTACTTTTATTTATGGATATATTTTACGTTTCACAGAATTATCTTTTCTCTTTGCTGACTGGATATTGTGACGCACCAGCTGGTGTACATTTGAGAGAAGGACAATATTTTAACCCATATTTCGCAGGTGGTGCCATTAGTATGGCACAGGTGAGTTACTTGCATTCTTTAAATGTCGAACAAATATTTCATTCTTCGTGTTTTTCATTTTCTGTAAATTATATCAACTTTAACACTAAAAGCAGCTTTTATTTGTCAGTAAATAATCAATTTTATTATTTCATATTTCCAGGCTATTTATGATGAAGTCTTAGAGTTCGAAGATGGTACTCCTCCAACTGCCTCTCAAATAACAAAAGATATTACCACATTCCTCATGTGGACTGCTAATCACGAATTTGACGATAGAAAACGAATGACCATCAAGGTGAATAAAAATGATTACATTTATATTTTTCATATTAAAATATGTATCTTATATCCCAATTTTATTTTAACATATATAATTTTCAGGCACTTGGAATTCTGGCAATTCTCACTGCTGTTTCATATTATGTCAAGAGACACAAATGGACGACCGTAAAGAGCACGAAATTAATGTTTTATCCCAAAAAGTAGTAAATTTTCTTACACGCGAGTTCATCGAGCCGTTAACCAATGAATACTCGACGATGTTAGCGTGCTGGTTATCGGGATGTAGTTTCACAATTTAAGCAATGTATCCGGCAAGTTGTGACTTCTCTACGAAGATCCAAACTTATTCATATAGCGTTTGACGATTCAGTCAATTTGTCATTAATACCAAGTCTATTAAATTGTACATAGCTATGCCGAATGGAGTCATCGTCTGATTTAAATAAATTGTTAAACATACGAATTCGTTCTCCTCAACGATGCAATTAATGATTTAAACACAAATGATAGGATTTATCGGAAGTACTCACGGAGATTTGATTTGCAAGATTGAAGAATATTTCAATTCTGAATTTATTAATTTCATAAAGTGCACATGATTTCATCATTTAAATTTGGTAAACATTTTAGTTATAATTCATTGTTGTGATATATCATACGAATCAAATCAATTTGTTTAAATTTTCTTTTTAGCAAGGCATTTTTTGGATTCATACATGTAGCATGGATAAAGATATATGTTGAAACTTGTAAAAAACATATACGAAGAGATACTTGATTCTAAATACCTTTCTAAATATACTCTCGAACCGCACACACTCGGTTTCACTGAAGTATCGGATTGCACAGAAACATTTAAGAAAGTTGAAGTCAATTAGTACTACATATATATACAGGCTTGACAAAGACGACATCACTTCTAAGGAAATCATTTTATTCTCCTTAAGCTTGATTTCGTCCACATGGAGTTATAACTTGTTATTCCTTCAATAAGATGATTTAAATTACACTATTACATTACCCATAGTGTAATACTGAAATGCGAAGCTGACAAAGAGGTATGTATATTCCGTTCCGGATAATCGAAAAAATTTTTTTTTTTACATTACACAAACGTGGAGATATTTCGAAATCTACTTTGGTGGAACCGACTTTAGTCTATGAATAAAGGCATTATTCTTCCGATCAACTGAACAACATGTAATTCCCAAATGACGTCGAAATAACTAACTTATAATTATTTTCTTGCTGTGTGTAGATGTGTGTGTGTGTGTGTGTGTGTGTGTGTGTGTGTGTGTGTGTGGGCGTGGGGCGAACGTAACAAACACGTCGTTTTATATCGGAAATCATTAACAGGCTGCATATAACTCGATATCGCTTTCAGCAATAATATGGTCCACATAATTCACCATTGTAATTGCACTAAGGAGCGAGATAAACTTGATTTTGTAACAATTAATACGCAGCTTGTATACTTTACACGGTGTGTTAAGAATTAAGTATGACTCTTTAATAATTATATAATAATTATAATAAAAATAATAATGATACATCAATTATGAAGCCTGGATCGAACATGAGCATTGTCCATGCAGTGACCCTCTTTCATTTTAATAGATACGATCGTAATACACGTGGCTACGATACTTACGGCTTTCACGTATGTTCAAACATAGTAATTAAAAGTTGTTCATCCACGATGCTTTATATACTGATGTACCTCACCATGCAGCATTATATACCACATTCGTCATAGAGGATTACAATAAATCAAATTGCCGCTTATCCTTCGGTTACAAAGCGACATTTCTTTTTGCATCGATTATGAAACATAAATCATACAATGCGACAGGCCGTTTTTAAGATTAAATTTCTCAACCGAATGCGCGCAACGCGTACACATTGTTATTTACGTCGTCGAAAGATCGCTAGTTGTACTCGCGTAATTGGAAACAGTACGCAGCATAGAAACATAAAATGGATGTATAGATTTACAATTCGAAATTTACAACTTTTGTTCTTCTTTTCTTTTTCTACAACAGCACTGAGAGAGTGACACCTCCGCAAGAGATGAAATGGCACTTACGCGCAAACGGAAAAAAGTCTTAAAATGGTTCACAATACACAGGCGTTGCCCTTCTCTTGTTTAAAAAACTTCGAAGGCATAAGTTATTCTTATTGATTACCTTGTTTTCTTACAGTCTGTTTTGAGTTTTAAGATTCAAAATATGATTTTTTGTTTGCTTTACATCGTACTAGCTTGAAAAGCTGGAGCGAATTTCTTAAATCAATCACACGTCGCTTAGACGCGATTCGTGCGTACATATATTAACTTACAAGCAAAACGAAATATCTCGATAAATATCCCACGGGAACGCTAAATTTGTTCTTTTCCTTGAAAAATTCCGATGAATCAGTTCTGTTTTGACAAACAAAACTGTTAATTTCTCTATCTAGCCTATACATAAGCTTAATACACTCATTCAACTTTCCAAGCTATTACCTCTCTCCTTTCACACAAAGCTGTTTTTTCTTTATTTTTTTTTGTTTTTTAAACATACATCTTCAATGGGCACCCTTTTAATATTATTTGGTACCTTCAATTAGATCTCGCCTCATGCTATTGCAAAAAGGAAGATGTCTTTGTTTATATGGTTAGGCTAAAAAGTGCTGCCCTCCGGAGGCTGAGAAAGTTTCATGTTTTCCTTCAACGTCATCAAACGACGAAGCTCCTGAAGAACTGTCTTAATTGTGTATTCTCGCTGCCATTTAGCGAGAACTGGTACACTGCGATTATCCACCTTGCAAATTTTACATGTTGTTTCACATATGTACATTTAACCAACATATGTATATTATGATTCGATACTTACAGCTCCAGTAGCACTATTAATGCAATTCATATTGATTCTGCTTAAAAATCTAACATTAGGTGCATCATCTGGATATCTTTGACCACAGTCAATTTTTAAACTATACATCCTATTTTCATAAGGCGTCTAAAAAATATCAACACAAAATTATATTAGATGTATACTAAACTACTAAATATTTCAAACTAGCAACTAAATATTCCATACTCCACTTCTATAAGTTTGGCACAAATATTTGTGACTTTTGTACGATAAACATTCCTTATTTAATACAGTATACAGTTACTGACAGTGGCATTTTATTATTAAAAGAAAAAAAAGAAAATTTAATATTTTATTGCAATTGAAGAAAATGTAAAAAAAGGATTTAGAGGAAGAATTATCTAAAGTAGATTTGTAAATAGTTTAGCTTTAATTTAAGAAAAAATAAATTCTCAATGAAAGTGATAATATTAAACAACAAAACTTGACTTCAAATTTTTGTTACAGCAGCAGGAAATGATGCATGAATGCGAGCTGTCTTACCCTAGGCGGTCCAATTATCATACCAGTCCAATGCGTGAGGGTCATGTCATCGTCGTTCTCTAAGCCCCAACTGATCGTACCATCACCCACACCTTTTTGTCCCTGCTCTAACTCTTCCAAGAGACGAAAGTTTCGGGGTACGACTGCAACGTGTCACATTTTACAGCCGTTATACAGCCAACGCAAGTACATTGAAACAGTCTGACGAGACTGTCGCGCTGATACAGAGGTTATGGCTCTTGGGGGGATATTGAGCATAGTTAACCTTTCGCACTGTCGTCGTGACTTCGAAACTATCGTGGACAGCGTTTCGCGTGCACGGCAAGGTCGTGAGATCAGTCGTGACAGTAGTGCGAAAAACAGCCTCGGTAAGAAGCGGCGAGAGAGGATCTCGTTAGCACAAGAGAAATACAAGCGATTCGTGATGATTGCGAATGTCGCCGTGCTGTCAACTCGCGTTTCTCGCTGGCGCAACACCGCCGGACGACGGTCGCCGGATCGTCCGGATGTTCGCCGCCGTTCGCGACGTGGCCGTGAGCATCGCGAGAACGCGCGTCTTTTCGCACCCGGGACCCGGTTAACGAGATAACTCACCTACACCGGTGTTGGGCACCGCCATGATCTCGTATCTCTGCGAGGTGCCGTATTTTTTCAGGAAGTACCAGTGGGCGAGCGCACCGTTCGCGACCGTGCGCGGCGATTCACGTGGGGACTGGCGCGATTTTAATTGCGGTGCGGGGTTTTCATCACTCGTTAGCGAGGCGTGTGATATTCAGCGCGCTATGACGGTCAGCCTAGCGCTTATCCGACACGAAAATACACCTTGCGCGAATTCAGCCAACCTCCGCGAGAGATTGCCCGTCTCCACAGACTAGTCACTCTCTAGATCACGTTACCGCATTGGTGGAGCATCGCGGCACCACGACAACCGTGACTCATTGAGGTCCGTTTGTTCCAATTGCGCGCTCTCTACACTTTTGTTCGTTTCCTCTCGTGCACCTTCCGAACTTCGAATATGTACACTTTGAATGAAGACCGGTGTAGGGAAGTGTAGTCGAAACGAACGGAGTCGCAAGTTCGTCCTTCGCCAGCTGCGGTCCTCCGAATCCGCTCTCTTCTCCTTCCTGATACGCTGATACGTGTAAGTTCTTGTTGTTGTAAGTGTGAAAGTCACAGGAAGAATGCGCGTGTATAAGACGAACGTATAATTACTTCGTAATTCTCCGAGTCTCTCTCTCTTCATTTGGACGCGGTTCTTTCTTGGCGACATGCTGAAATTTTCGAATTTGAAATTCTACGGGATACGTCGTAAACGTGCCGACGAGTTTACTATATGTCAGATCTGCTTTTTTTGCTTGCACTGCGCGTTACAATTGCTGTATCTGAAAAGAAAAACACGGGTTGCGTATTCCAGACGCATAGTGAACATTAAATATGTCTTCCCCGTTCCAAAAGTTGAAAGAAGATGACATGAGATCGAGGTTATACTTTCATATAAGTGCAATTGGAAAGACATATTAGCGTATTCGCCCAGAATATATTCGCGATAAGCCGACTGCGAGACGCTTGATTTTGAAAGCTGAAGGCGGAAAAGAAAGAGAGGCGGTAGGCTTTTGCAGCGGCAAGTGCAGAAAGTGCAGAAACGCATCGTGCATCCGAGAACTTTCCTCGAAAGATTGGCATTAGGCGGGAGCGGCAGCGAGAGCGGGAGCGGGAGCGGGAGCAGGATTGAGAGTGAGAGGGAAGAACGCTTGTTGTCGCGCGCGGCGGATTGGCCAGCCTGGCGACAGTGGGGCAGCGCCGCGCGCGACGGTGGGGAGACGCGCAAGCGGCAGTATGTGGTATCGCGCCGTTGTCGCCGGTTCGTCGCGCAGGAGCAGTCGTGAGCGCAGGCTAGGAGGGTAGAGAGAAAGAGAGAGAGAGAGGCGTACGTCCCCGGTAATAATGAACTGTCCGCGATAACTGTCACTTCGTTCCGCGGGTGCATCTCGTCGCGAGCGTTGCGATGCGCCGTGTGGCGTCGGTTTTGTGCGTATGGGAGAGGTGTGCCGTCCGCTAGACGATCACACACTCGCAACATCCCGCCCGCCCGGCCGTGGATTACTCGAAGAGGACGAGCGACGACGACGACGACGGAACGACAACGTCGACGAGAGGCAGCGAGACGACGAGACACGCGGCGGAGCAGTGGAGCACGAGGAGCAGCGTGGCGTATTCACGGTGAGTTGAATCTTGCATCATGATAATATCGCGCGTGTTTTGGTCGCCAGCGCCAGCGAGCTGGACACACACCGGACGTCCGCCACCATAATAAACAAACGCGAATACGCCATTGACCGCTGCGCGGCCGCGCGGTGTCCGATCCGCAGCCGGTTTCGGACTTGCACGAGTGACCTTCTCGAAATCAGCCGTGACAGACGCTGTCGCCGACGCCGACGCGCGTTTCGATGATAATTCGTGCGAATCGCTCGATCGCGCCAGGTGGAGGAAGATTAGCCACTACGTGCTGGTGTGATGTGCGATGCACGCCATTAGCCGTGTGCGGACGATTATGTTGTTTTCGACCGCGAGCCCAGCTTGCATGGGGGCGTTACGTTTATATGGACGATGGGGGGACGTTGCTGACATTGATCGTCGTTACTGTCAAGTCTCATTAGCACGCTCGCGAATAATTATAATGAACACACAGTTCGATTTAACGGCGCGTGACGGCGACGATAAGGGCAACGGCTGGGATCCGTGGGATTGTATTTTGAACAGATATTCGCGAGCGCCGATAGCGTCTGGAGGAGACTTCAATGCGCTGGCATTGTCGCGTTCTTCTCGTGAGAGATAAGTCATTATATCGAGCGGCTCGACGCACGTCGACGACGGGCGTTATTCGAGCGAGAGAGAATATACTGAGCGCACATAATGTAATCGTCGAGGCGGTGGCTGTGGCTGTGGAAAAGAAAAAAGCATGCACCAGCAAGGGTCCCATTTGCCTGGAAAGATCGAAGGCTCGTCTCCATCTTTCTTCCTTCTCTCTCTTTCACACTCTATTTCTCGTTCCCGTTCTCTCTCTCTCTCTCTCTCTCTCTCTCTCTCTCTCTCTCTCTCTCTCTCTCTCTCTCTCTCTTTCTCTCTTTCTTTCTCTCTCTCTCTCTCTCTCTCTCATTTCAAAGCCGACTGAATCGCGATTGTGCCGTGAAGTATGCCGCGAGACGAAATTACATATTCAAATGTTCTCGGTGGGTAAGTCGTAATATAGAGCGTTATCGACGTCGACCGTCGTTCGAACGAGAGAACGTTGCACCGAGTGCATAATAATCGAGGCGGTGGCTGGAAAAAAGCTTCGCGCGCGCGCACACACACATACACACACACACACACACACACGTGCACAGCGGCAAGTTCCTTTAAAAAAATTCTCCGTTTCGGGTGAAAAAAGGGGGTGTGTTCATTTATTTTTAAAAGCCGATGCAGAATCGCGGTTGCTTTGAAGCGCGCTGCGAGATGAAATTAAATTTTCAAATGCACTCGCGGTGGATATCCGTTCCTTTTAGCAGCTCCACGCCGCTCTTTCTGTACTCAAAATAAAATGGATATATATATTTGAAATTTGATTGAGACTGAGAGAAGAGAGAGGAGCCCAAGGGGGGAATATCGCGAAGAAATATGGGACGTGCAAATGTGCCTGCCCCCTCATGGAATAATACTTTTCGTCTGCACTTTTATTCGGCTGTCGCTTCGATCGTGCATGAAATTTCCAAAAGAACACACGCACGCACGGACGGTAGTCGAAGAATACAATACACGCGGATTTTTACGCCAAGCCGCGTTTTGAATATGATAATGAATACGGTAACACATGATCGACTACTATTTTACGTTCATCGCTGACCATTGATCATTCCTCACGTTGGACTTAGGGAAGGGTTATGGCCGCCGATTTCCGTCGCTCGTGTCTATTCTCGTGTATTTCGTCCGTATATATTCATGATGATTATTAATCGCCCATGGAAACGGGTAATGTATTGACTTCCTTACGTTTTCCTGTAAGCAGGGCGTAACCACCTAATCAAGCGCGAATGGGTGCGCACTTGGTCCGGATACGCACACTTGGTCGTCGGATTTTTCTAATATTTAAAATAGCGCAACACTTAACGATTGCGTCCTGTTTACACGTTTCATTACGAATGGAAAAAATAGGTAGCATATCATTTAAATGATCGCGTCAATTCGGTCATAGAAAGGTTGCTGCACGGTTGCCTTCTCTTTTTTCCTTTCCTATATAAGCCGAGTTGAAACTTGGAGTTTCTCGCAAATATTGACTTGTACCTCTCATAAATCTTGCACTGCGAAAGTTTCACTGCGAATCTTCTTCAATCAATCTTTCTCTTTCTATTTTCTTGCTTTTATTATTATTTTATTATTGTTTAAGATTGTTATCGTACTGAATCCAAATTTAAATCTCTATAATGGATGCTTGTACTAGACACAACCTGCCTTGCGATCGTAAATTCTTTCGACTCACAAAAATTAAAGTAAAGATTAAATACAAACAGAATATTGATATATAAGCGCGTATTAAATAACTCCAAAATCCAGATCCTCGAAATTTATCGCGGAATTTGCAGCATTTGTTAATGCAGAACAAAAATCGAAATTCCGCCCCGGCAAGCTCCCGGTGCAAACGAAAACAGCTGAGAAAACGCTGAGAATTTTCAGTCCAAATACAATGAAAAAAAAAACAACCTTCCTGCGACCGAATGTACACAGCCAATCCACGGGAGCGTACGCTCGTTCGTAACGCCAATAAATCGTATCCCTCCGATAAGGCAATAACAAACATTACGTCGCTACAACGTCGTATTGACGTTACAACATCGCGTATCGATGTTACGCCCATCCCGTCGTGCAACCGTCGTGAAATCGTGTTTCCCCAGGGTGATACAATATAATAATGTTCGTTATTTTCGTTAAACCTCTTCGCTAACACGCCCCTTGTCGTCGACACTCGAGGTCGCGCTGTCTCGCCGCTGTCGCCGCCGCCGCCGCCGCCACTTGCGATAAATAACGACAATGTGCGAGACAATGTTGAAGTCGGAGAATCGAAGAGTCGGAATTACCGAGCGGCGGCGTTAAGCGACTCAGAACCGGGACCGGGTTCGGATGAACGGGCGAAAATTGAATGTAACGAGCAGCCGATCGAGGCCGGCTTAAATCGACGTGCAGGTCTGATTTAAGTTTAACCACGAAGCCCTTACGGTCGATTGGCCGACCGCGCGGCCAACCTCGGCTTAACCTTTAAATCACGTTGGCGGGCGCTCGCTTCCATCGGAAATTGCACGCGTCATCGTGCATCCTCGCAGGATAAATATCGCAGGAAGGCGGGAGGAAGAGATAAGGATGGAGAGAGAGAGAGAGAGAGAGGGGGGAGAGATCCGACGAGATTGGCGAGCGTGAATTGGCCGCAAGACATCTCACAAAGGATGTGCGTCCCGTGTGAACTTGAACTTCGCGACGCTTTCTCAAGCGCTTCCCTCGATCTTCATTTGAATTGCAACGTCGAGTTGGTCCTTTGATTCGTCAGCATAGTTTGTCGCGCGACAATTAATGCTATTTACTTGTATCTCATCAGTCTCATGAAAGCTCGATCGTGCTGAAGAGAAGAGGAGAACATTGTGTTGCCTGCTGAAAACAATGTAAAAGATTTTCTACGAGACGTGCTTCCCATTCTCTCGATATTTTACCTTCAACATATTTTACCTTTACGATGTACACGAGGGGTCTTCAGAACGACGCGCACTCTCTCTCTCTCTCTCTCTCTCTCTCTCTCTCTCTCTCTCTCTCTCTCTCTCTCTCTCTTTATTTCTACTAAAAAAGTGAAATTACACTTTTACGTCGGTTAATTCGCGCAACATTTTTCATGCACCGGACGATTGAGTCCGCGAAGCGAGTCATAGCCGATTTTCCTCGCTAGTAAACTCATCATTACGCGTAGCGATCGGCACGCGCACTCGTGCGGGAAACTCTTTGCGTCGTGCACGGCACGCGGCATGCGCACGCTTCGCTATGCAACGCGACGCTATTATTCACGTGCACCGATATCGGTGTACCGTAAGGGACATTAATCAGAGGCTGCGCGAAGCGGAGATAAATTCGTTTCGTGACTCGGAAACGCCGCGCGCGGCAATGAAAATGGAAAGGGATTGAACGAAGCTTCCATTTCGTATGTTTGCACTTTGCGTACGTATGCGTGCGTGCGTTCGTTCGTTCGTTCGTTCGTTCGTTCGTTCGTTCGTTCGTTCGTGCGTTTAATCGTCGATTCCTCGAGAAGTCCCGTCGCGCGGGCAAACGTCACACACGGTGAAGACGAGTTTGAACCGGCACACTGTCGATACTTCGGTATCATTTATCGGCTTAATCATCGCGTCTGTCGCGAATAATAGTCTCGGAGTGTTGCAAGCAGCATTCGAGAACGTTCTAACGAGCGCACATAAATCTCGCATAAAAGCGCTCGTGCTTACGCAAAGAGGATAGAGTCGCGAACATTAACTCTTTCTTTCTGCATATTTTACGCGGCCTATAAATTCCAGGATGGCTCGACAGGGAGAAAACTTTACAGTTTCGAAATACGATAAATTTGACGTTTACCCGCTTCTCGTGGCAGTTTTACGCGAATATAGAAATACCGGTTTCGATCATCTTTTTAATAATCCGCTCCAGTTATATTGCGTCGGCTACCTATATTTCGCTGAAATTAAGGTTCACGGTTCTTCGGCTGTGTAATTGCGTAAAAAGCGACCCTTCGCGTTTCCACAAGTCTCTCTCTCTCTCTCTCTCTCTCTCTCTCTCTCTCTCTCTCTCTCTCTCTCTCTCTCTCTCTCTCTCTCTCTCTCTCTCTCTCTCTCTCCTCTCTCGTTCGCGAAGCGACACGCGCGGAGTGAAACACGCCAAAACAGCTGCTCGCTGACGCATGAATGGCCGCCTTATAAACCTGACGTTTTATGGAAGCAGCTTTTTTTACGGTCGACGAAAAATGAAACACCTCCCGCTCGCGTCGCCGGTTCATTCACTTGCACTTTCGTTGTCGTCATCGCGCGCACATCTGACTGCGGGGACGCGCAAATTTGCAGTTACCGTCGCCACACCCACCGCGCGTTTTTTGCAATATCGCGCCCCGAATAAAACGTTAAACTGCAGTAAACGTGCTCCGATTCTAACCGCCAACGGCGGCACTCGACTACAAGCCGTTGCCGTGACTATTTCCACAGATTCGTATTGCACCGATTACACCGACCGTATTACTACCGCACACGCTACTCAACACATATTACATACATTAGCGTTTACAGTATTCGAGACACGCTACCGCGAATAGCCTCTCAATTATCTGTGACGATCTTTCGATTTTTCGTCTCTTATATGGGCCTTGACGCGTGTCGCAATTACTTCTACGGCCATCGTCCCTCCTCTGTTTCCCCTTGATTGTTTAATTTCATTTAATTATCATATACATATATCATCGTGTGGTTTGTTAGAGAAATTGGAAAATCGTTTCCCTTCGGACGGATTCACACTACACAGAATTATCCTCCGGTATTATTATATATTGCCCGGCACGATTTTTCGTATCTTTCTCTCTCTAGCATTGATCGCTTGCACAAGATGAATTTCATCTTCCTGAAGCATAATGAACGAATAATTGCCACCCACTTACCGGATTCGGACGCATTTGTCGTCTCTCTTTCTCTCTCGCAGTCGTTAATTGGGAAAGCCGAGAATGGTCCACTTGGAGATTTACAGTGACCCCGTAATGTTCCATCTTTCACACGTGACCTCTTAGAGACCTGCCGTAGCCCCCCCCTCTCTGACTCCTTCACACCTCTCTTCTCCTAAGTGAGAAGGGGGTCATACGGTCCGGTTCGCGTTGTTGAGAGAGCCGTCACATGTACATGCAACGCTAAGGATACCGCGGTCGCCGCGCTTATCAGCGTCGATATAATCGTCAGCTTCGTCCGTGCGCGATTAAGGTCAACGCAGACGGCGCGTTTCCCCGTGTCGTCGCACAACGGGGGAATCCCGTCGCGTATTGCAGCAATCTCGCGCGGAAGTCTTTATCTCGAAGGAAGAAAGAGGTATCCTGGGCACGCGTGCCCGCGTCCGGGCTTCCTGCGATACGCGCCTGCGATGCCAACTATAATAACGAGATAATGGATGGAATCCCGGCGGAGCACGAGCGACTGTGAATGTATTATTAGCGCATTGTCAACTCGATCCCGATAGTCTCTCTCTCTCTCTCTCACTCACACACACACACATATACACACACACACACATACACACACACACACACACACACCAACTTCCATTAACTCGACTCCGAGAGACTGGAACAGTTCCGATATTGTCGTGCGCGGCCGATACGAAGCTCATTGATACGAAGACGACGGCGAGGACAAGCGTCGGTGGGACATTTACTCTTTTGCCCGCACCCGACTCGCTAATTGCTTCGAATATTGATACACGGAGAGTCCAGCTACGTCTATTGGTACACCGTACTCGCGTTCTGATTTAATTAAGTTAATTGCCGCATCAGGGAATAACGATGTGGGTCTCGTTTCGGGAAATATATCGTGAATCTTCTCCCGAAACTCGGCATTTTGGCACTCATATTGGCACTTTGTTATCACTTAATGTTAGTGGAAACCGTGATCGTTCACCGTGCTGCGTTAGGAGTGGGGGTTTGATGGATTCACTTTGTTACGCTTCGATTGAGCTGGCTGCTCCGCTCATGAGCGCGACATACACGTATAATTAACGACGCCTGAAAGAAAGCGCGCTCGCGCATGCTAATGGAATCTCGAATAGTCGGTCGCAAATTATACACGGCGTCATGAAGCCATCTGTTGAATATGTAACGACCGTTTAGGGTCAACTTTCCTGAGCTGAATCTCCTCGTCGCGCCCGCGGTACGCAATCCTTTAGCGACGACGAGGAGAACCGTAATTTTCCAGCGCGAGAAACGCGAATGATTATGCGAGCGCGCAGATTGCCGCGCTAAACTGTTTCGCCGCGTCGGATTTCCCGTTTCGCCCTGTTCGTCGCGAACATTCACGGACTTTGCGGAACCGCTGCGCGGGGGGATAAAGATTTTCTTTCGCCGCCGCGGTTCCTTTACGAGTTCCTTTACGCCGTCAAAAGTTCTGGCACTTGCGGTCGTTTCTGCATCCCGGAAAGAGACGATTCCCGTTCGGCCACCCCCCCCCTCCGCTACTTTTATCGCTCGGCCAAGGTGTTGCTCCTTTCTTTTTCGCGTCCTTTCCTGCGCGGAGACTTTGTAACGCCGCGCCGCCGACGAGCTCTCTCGCGAGAGGACGTGGTTGTGCAAGCACCACGTTGCACGTGTTTTTCCTCCGCGGGGAAAAATTTGATCTCGTTATTGCAACGCTGCGGCACACGTTGTATCAGAATTCGTGGGAGACGTTCGGAAAAGTCGACAGTCCGCCATGCGCAGCGAGTTTCGCAGCGCAATTGATAAAAATCAGGAGGCACTTCGGAAGAATCTCAATGAGCCGCGGTATCAGCCGCGAGATTGATATTCCAAGAGGAATATAGATTGTGCAAAGTGCTAAGAAACTTGCGTTCCAGAAAGCACGTTGCGTAGCTGCACGAATAACAAGGGAGGGAGTAATTAAGAGAAAAGGAACTCGCTGTGTGACGAATATTAAAGAAGGGGCTGCCGTCGCGTCTTCCCTTATCGATTTGAAGCAAGGGTCGCTGATGCACAGGCACACAGCGTTTATATATATATATATATATATATATATCCGGGTACACACGGAAAGCGCGTACGGGAGGGTGCTTCGCCCTGCTTCGGTCAATTCCAAGCCTGGAAGTGGGGGAATGATTTTATCTGGTTTGCCGGCGAACTTGCGGCGCCATGATATCTGGCGTACGCAATGGTCGTTTCCTCCTCGTTAATGATTCAGCGCTAATGCTAACACAATTCGATCAGCGCGTACGTGAAAACCGTGCACGCAATCGCGTCAGGTGGCGTGCATGCACGCCAAACGAATGCTAAAATACTCTCGAGGCTTTTGTTTTGCGCTCGATTTAGATGTGTTAACCCGTCCACCGGTAATATCAAATCCGTTCCGTTCATTGTTTTCATCAACGTGTCTAGATGCGTTTGTTGATGGCCGGGAGTCGGGAGTCGCAACACGACGAATGTTTAAAGTCCTAAATGACGACGCCAGTTTCACTAAACGAGGGTAAACTTTGCGGTTCTACAATTTTCGCAAATCTTTGTTCTCTCAAAGTTCTTATCCAGGAGACAAGTTTACGCTACACAAATGTTAATTTCTGTCCTATATCGGCGGTTATAAAACGAGTGGTCGATGCAGTGATATACAAGAAAAAAAGAACGATGAATTGCGTAAAATATTTTTTTCATTATTCCAAATATAGCTTTCATTTGTCGAGAAAATAGAGATTTGCATTTTCTCGTGGAGGACGGCCTCTCTCTGGTACCCTTGAGGTATACCCGGCGTTACGTAAATTCACTCTGCCGCGCATTACATAAAAGAATGTTGGAAAGCGCAGATCTACGATGTTATCTCTGAAAAGGGTGTCCCTCTTCGGATCGCTTGTGTTCCGTTACAAACGATGGCTCTGTGAAAGCCTTGTGATCTTATTTCGCCGCTGTACAACTTCAAAGTGGTTAATGACCCAATTTGGTGAGTGCCCCGCGGCATTGTCACGTGGTCCATTACTCTAAGAAAAATAGGACTCGCCTTCGTTCGAGCTGAATTTCGCGCGAAGACTAATTTCTCAGTTTACGTGTTTACATGCCTGCCGCCGTGTGCGTCGCGCGAGCACGGCGTTAAAATTACGGGCGGTCGATTTTTTGGGTCAACAAGTTTATTATTGCGGGGGCGAACGCTCGAGAATATAAAACTCCGATAAATGCCGCGAATGCGCGGTAGAAAAAAAAAGAGGAAAAGAGAAGAAAAATTAACGCAATCACATTTCTGCCGAGTAATTGCGCGGCGTTCCCACCCGCGCTCGTGTTCCAAGAGGTATGTACGACCTCGACGACCTAATTACGCATAATCAGAAGCATCACTTTGCATGAGATGACTTTGTTTATCGCATTAGATCGAACTACTAGGTACTACACGGTCTCTCGCACGCATCTCCATCCACTAACTGTATTAATCCCGCGCTACCTGCAGTGCGCTGTCTCAAATTCAGCAGAATGTGACACTTGAGCGGATAAAGCTATTATTTTCAGTACGTAAAGGGCAGCATTCTCGTGTTCAACCCAATCGCAACGTCGACGTCCGTTACCGTCGATATTTTGTTCGATGTCGTTGCCGGAGAGCCCGCTCCAAACGATCTATATTTCGCGATGGAATTCAGGACAAAATTCCGTCTGCGATTTTCCGGCGATGCGGAGAAACGGCTTCTAGGATTCTCGCACCAAGATCATTCCTACAAATAGAATTCCATTCTGAATCCTGTCGCGAATTACCGACCGTCCAGGTGAGGCTTTGCGAATGAAATATCGCGGGAACGAGAGAGAGAGAGAGAGAGAGAGAGAGAGAGAGAGAGAGAGAGAGAGAGAGAGAGCGCTGCGCGCTCTCGAGGTAATTCGATTTCGACCTTGCATCTCGTGCACTTCGGGGAAACGAAGCGGCGGCTAGGCCAAGATTCTTCTCCTGAAGAGCGACGCTCTTCCGAAGTGTAGAGGCTGTGAAAGGTTATTGCGCTCCCCCGGGAGGGAGAAAGAAAAAGGAAGCGCGAGCGAGCGAGCGAGATAGAAAGAGAGGCAGGAGGATCCCTGAAGAGAGAACAGAAAAAGGAAACAAATGCGACCGAAGAAACCACCGTTCGCGTTCGTCCGTTCGTCCGTTCGTTTATTCATCGGTTTGTTTGTTCGTTCATTCGTTCGTTCGTTCGTACATTGGCCAGCCAACCGCGTGTCAGCCGCCGTTTGCGCGCAAATACGTTGCTGTGTTCATTAAGTATATGCGGTCGAGAAAGCGTATAGCGCGTCCGCACGCGTATGTATATATGTATATGCACGCTCCGGAGTTAGGGGGGTCCCCGGACTCTCTTTCCACCCCTCGCTACCCCCCACCGTTCCCTGCCCCTCGGTCCCTCTTGGCAACGTCCGCGCGCCACCATCGGGGTGGTTGTACTATTGATTTTTTCGCCCTGTTCCGTTGAATTATCGAGAGTCTCTCTTTTATGTGGGCGATCTCGTCGGCAATGTGCGACCCCATGACAAAGACTGCGCGCGAGGCGGCGCGCAACCGAGAGAGTCTCTCGCGCGCGCGTTAACGCGCGCGCCACCGTTATACGGGGTGGCTCGCGACTAAACCGCGGGACACGGTTACGAGAATAACACGCGATTCCTTTGTTCGATGGTCGCGCCGGACGAGAGAGAGAGAGAGAGAGAGAGAGAGAGAGAGAGAGAGAGGACGAGAGAGAGAGAGAGAGAGAGGACGAGAGAGAGAGAGAGAGAGAGAGACGAGAGATCCTGACAGACGGAGCGAACCGCGCGCGGCGCTCTGTCCGGGAGTCGTGAGTCGGAAAACTATCGACTCACTTCCGCGAGTGCACATTCGCGGGGAGGGTGGAGAGGGGGGCGATCGCTCGCGCGATTCGCTCGGGGAAAATCGCTGCGCACCTCGGCCGCGCGCGAGTAGAGATGAGCGCGCGACAGCGGATAAACTCGATTGTCGCCCCCCTTCCCCCCCCCACTTGTAATCTCGGAGCGGAGCCGTGGTTTTCAACGCGACTTTCGGCTCTGATTATCGAGATAATTACTACGCCGGCGTGGTGGACGGCCGGTAATAATCTCCTCCTTACGATACGCCGCGACGCGGCGTCCTTCGTAAGGATTCTTGTCTCAGATTCAACCCTCGTCCGCGGGTAACGCGAGTCCACGTCGAAGTCTCGGTGTCGGATTTAAACGGAAATTTATTCTCACGTCCTCCGAGACCCTCTTCTCACCACCTCGAAGGCCTGCGTGAATTGTTAATCGCGTGGAAACGATTGTGCGCGCGCTTACATCCCAAATTGATTTTCGCCTCGATACGTTAATTCCTTCATTAATATCCTCGGAGAAAATTGCCTTTGTTCGCTCAAGTTTGACGGGTAAATCACTCGGACGTCGATCGCGAATCACCCTGTATGAGAGCGATGCGCCGCGCTATTGAGTGTTCGAAACAGCGCGGAGAGAATAAATCTGCCGAATGATTGGGATTATGAGGGGAGATCGTCTCGTATACACTACTTTTCTCTCTCTCTCTCTCTCTCTCTCTCTCTCTCTCTCTCTCCTGTCGCACCAGTTACTCGTGCTGTTTCCCCGATTTCAGCCGGTAACGAGGCGCGGCCTGCGTCCGCGAAATAATTGGACGCGTACAAAATGATCACAGCCTGCGGGTCGGGGGGGGGGGAGGAGAGGCTATCGAATCACTTTCACGCATCCCGCGGCCGATTGATGTTACACGCAATCTTGATTGCTTTCGCATACAATTGTATAACCGTCGAAAATGCTGACTTTTGTAACCGACTCTCCATCCGTAACTTATCTCGGAGATTCATTTAATTTAATTTCAAGCCCTCGCCGTCGTCGTTGATATCTCTCGTTCCTTTAAAAAGGTTACGACAGGTGGAACATTATCTCGTACGAGGATCGTTGCTCTGAGAAAATGAAGTTTTACGAATCGTACGGAACACGCGAGTGCGTCACGACACAAATTTGCGCGCGCGCGCGAATCATTTATCATTAAAACTTGCAAACCTGGGAACGCGATGTGTCGAGAGATTCCGGTCACGATCTTCCAATTATACGGCGAATCGCCGTATGTGTGTCACTTAATTCTGCTCGCCAATTACCGCGCGAAAAATACGCGATACAGCACTCGCACGATCAATACAGTTATACAGCGCAAAATGCAACAATCGGATCATCCAACGCGTACATACGATAAATCGCGGTGAGTGACGCGCATTTGTCGCCCTCGACGAAGCGGCGCGATCGTTAAGATTTTACGAAGGAAATTCGCGAATTTGCGCCGCGCTCGCGCGCTCGCTCGCACGCGACAGTCGCGAGCGAGAGAGAGCGCGAGGGAGCGTAACGACGATGACGCGTAAAAGTAACACCGGGACGGAGTTTAATCAGCGACGGGGCGGACAAAAGGTGCGGCGACGGGGCCACTTTCCAACTGTTAATGACGTAGCATTGAAACGCGCCGCGCGGTTTCTGCGGTGCGGTATTTGCGGCGTTCGGCCGGAGCACGAGAGCGGGCTCGCTCTCTCCCTTCCCTCTCTCTCTCTCTCTCTCTCTCTCTCTCTCTCTCTCTCTCTCTCTCTCTCTCTCTCTCTCTCTCTCTCTCTCTCTCTCTCTCTCATCCTCTCTCGGGGAGTTTGGTCGCTCCAACAGCTCGAACAACTAGGACCCGGGCTTAATCACCTCGCTGTATTCCTCTTTTTAGACCGCGCGGTGTTGCATCCACGAAAACACAGGAGGAAAATTTACTTAATCGGAGTTACCGTTGAGCGACGTTCAACGTGGCGGCCGCCGTCGCCGTCGTCGTTGCAATCGACACTTCGAATCCGTTGAATTCGCGAGTTTGTAATCGTTCACTTTGGCCGCGATTCTACATTTGACGCGCAAACCTTCGGAACTGTCGGATACTTGCGCGGCGAGCGCAAAACGCGAAATTGCACCGAGACGGGGCGCGGAATTTTGATTTTAGACTAGACGCGAGTTCGCGTGTCGAGCGTCGCGCGCTCTCGACTCTCGACGCATTCGACTCGGCCGCTGCGAAGCGTAATTGTACGTGACTCTAATACGCGATAAATAAAACTCGGGATCAGAGGCAAAGACCGCGCGCGGTCGGAATACGAGTCGCCGCGCCGGTCGGTCCGATTCTTCCCAGAACGATCGGAACGTCGTGACCAGCGACGTTGCAGAGGTTACGTGTTACTCCGGCGTAAAATGGCAGTAAGGTGGTAACGCGGATATAAAGTCGCGTCTAAGGTGATCCTTATGAATGACGGGCTTAGTTCTACCTGCTCCGGCTGGCTCGTTTACCGACCGAACGGATCGGCCACGTAATGCGTACGGCACGTGAAACGTTTCTCGTCTGTACTCCTCCCTCTTTTCGTTGCCTCGCCTCGCCTCGACTCGACTCGACTCGACTCGACTCCCTCCTTCTGTCACGTGCGAGTAAAAAATGCGCAAGCGGAACTGAAACGTTAGCTGACAATCCGTAGAAGCGAGCAGGGGGCTCATCGGTATTCAGTGCGCTCGCTTAGGCACTCTCCTCGCGAGCTAAGAAGCCGCGGCCTTATGTGAACATCGCGTTCATCGAACCATGCCGCGTTGACCCAGTATCGGTTGCGGTAGACGCTCGATTCGAGAGAGACAAGGCACGTCTCGCTCGGGAAAGGTCGCCGTCGTGATTCGGAAGAATTCCCGCGAGCGCTCGAACCTTTGCCGGAGGAGAGAGCATCTCGCCATGCAGAGACATGGTGAGATTTATCTATTCGCGGAAAAGATTCGTCTCAGTCGAGTGAAATAAATCAGTCGTCCAGAGCTCATTAAAGGGAGTCCGGTGATTGACGCTTCGGTGCGTTGGAGGGAATAATATCGAAAGGATAGAGGGCGGTTTGCATCGAGCGTGCATTTTGCGTATTCGGAAGTGCAGAAAGAGCGAGGGATTTCGAAATGTGATTTCAGCGAATTTCATTTCGAGAGACACCGATTTGCGAAGAAGTCTGCAGTTTCGTCGATCGTTCAAAGTTAACGCAAAAATCGCGTTCCGCGTCTTCGTGGAGCTCGCGTTGTTTCCTTACGAAAGGCTCGCCAGCGTTTACGCTGAGATTCATCGAGAGCCATCCGGAAACGATCGAGGATCGATGCGCGACCTCGTATCGTGAATAGTCGACGCGGTCGAGTGCGGAAGAACCGGGGGAAGAGCGGCTCAATTTTATCAGCCGCGCGGCCAATAATTTCTTCGCCGGCGAGACGACGATTTCAACGGCAGACGCGAGTCAGCTGGCGATCTTTGATTCGCTCTTCACTCGGCGATTCATGCCGTCTGCTCTCTCCCTTTCCTTCTCTCTCTCTCTCTCTCTCTCTCCCCCCCTTCTCCCTCGCTCCACTTTCACCCTCTCGAACGATCAGTCGTTTCGACGGGTACATCTCCCCCGGCGATATGATTTTTCCACGAAGTAATTTCCGAAGCCTGCCGAATGGCTTTTCTTTGAAATTTTCCCAATGACTTTAGGTCAATTTTTATGTCGCGTATTTCTTCTTAAAAGAAGGATGACACTGCCGGGATAAACATCTCCGCGTCGAATCAGCGTGAAACAAGCTTAAGTCGGATTGAATCGCGCTGAATGAATCACCGGGTTGTAGGTCAAACGTCAATTGCTCGATTCCGTATGGCTAATCAAATCTCACGTATTACACACGTTGCGTGTACGGAAGACGCGCGTTAGTGTCGCTTGGGCGCTCTGCAGAAATGTCAACCTTATTCACTGACGATGAATGTGAAAGAACTTATGAATGCGATAGGATAACGAGAGTTCTTCCGATAGAAGATTATAAAACGATTGAGAGACGGACGATATCTTTAAGATCTCAGTAAAAATTCATACGTATTTATCGTTGAGATCGTTGAATCGAGCAAAAAATCACGAGCAAACGGAAATAATAAAATTCTGTCTGGCGATGTGAACCATGCAGAGACAGCCGTTGAGACAGGCTCGTGCTTTCGCTTATGGTTAGCGAGGCGTGTGGATCGTCGAACGTCGCGTCGCGTCGGTGCGAGAGAATGCGGTTAATTACGCGATTCCGTGGAACAGATATTTCTTAATTACGTCACCGCGCGGACCGCGTCTCGCGTGCGGGCATGATTCGGGGAAGGATTATTACCCCATGATGAGAGAGAGAGAGAGAGAGGGCAGAAAGGGAGAGAGAGAGAGAGAGAGAGCGAGAGAGAGAGCGAGAGAGAGAGAGAGAGAGAGAGAGAGAGAGAGAGAGAGAGAGAGAGAGAGAGAGAGAGAGAGAGCTTTGTGTTCTTTGCACGCGTCGAGCTGCAGGCGAGGTGACAAAGCGCGAGAATTCGGCCGAGGCGGGTCCAAGACGCGAACACACGCGGGATGGAAATAAATAAAACATGGGCAAACACTTCAAAGAGACATGCGCTGAGAGTCATCGCCGGTGAACGGATGACACTGTGTGAAGGGCGCGAGAGAGAAAGACGAGCGTGGCTGACACGAAATGCACTCGGCGAGTATCAAAAGCGCATACGAGAGGATAAATAGCGTGCGAGATGCGCCACCGATCAGTTTTTCCTCTTTCTCGGTGGCTCGGTGTGCCCTGACTTCCCGTGTTCATTACGTAACAGACAAAAGGGACAGAGAGGCGAGATGAAGAGGAAGCGGATGTTTCGTGCAATCCGATGCAACGTGTAATTGTGCATATTGGATTTTTCTTCTTCTTTCCTTTGTAACTCGAGTTCGGCGAGTGAATGATGGACGTCCTTTGTAAATCGGAGAGACGCTCGTTCGGATAAAACGCCCTCAATTTTTCACTCTTGCCTCCGCTTCTTCGTTTTCACTCTTTACACATTAGAAAAACCAAACAGGTATTTCGATGCTAACAAAAAAGACGGTAACTGTGTGTGTGTGTGTGTGTGTGTGTGTGTGTGTGTGTGTATAGAGACATGAGAGATGCGAGTATGAGGGCGTGCCGGCGTGACGTCGATGTATCCATTCTAAAAGTATTCTCTCTCTCTCTCTCTCTCTCTCTCTCTCTCTCTCTCTCTCTCTCAAACATCTCACATGTGTCACGTTGAAAATAAACGGCTCGAGACGTCGAAATAGACGGGTAATCTCCAACCGCTCTCTCTCTCTCGTGATTCTCCATTTCGGATCCCTGAGATACCGCGACACGACTCCGCGCCCAGTCGCGTCCCATTTCGTCAGCCATCCATCGCGGGGTTAACAGCCCTCGAATCGGGACTCTCGACCGCGATTCCCCAAACCAAACGTGCCACTCGTTGTATCCGCCTTGATCGGTCGTACTCCGCATTATTTTCTGATAAGTCAATCCTCGAAGGAACAAACAGAAAGAGACAAAAACACCAGTGGAATATTCCCCGAATTTTTATAGTCGCTCAACTTCTAACTTACCCCCCCCCCCCACATATGATGATCTCATTATCCCGGCCGTCGAAACTTTCTCATTCTTGACAAAAAACAAAAAAAAATAGCGCGTACAATTTTTAGGCAGAAATCGATCGGTATTTCGATAGTAACATCGGCATACACGCGGCATTTTTTACGTGATGGAAAATAGGTCGCGACGCGAAGAAATATTTATTCATCGTTGGGCAATTTTCGAGTAGAGATCCTTCCAGTGGGTAATATTTTTTCCTCTCGGATGCATCAATATCGTCGCTCCTCACCCCGTTCGACAATTTCAAATTCGTTCTACAACAGCGCCTCGGTGGGTACAAGCGTGCTCGCGTGCCGTGCACAATCGGACAAGCCGTAAAATCACAACCGGAGGGCCACGAGGGGCCCATCTGTGCGCCATGTGATGAGGGCACGGCCCCCTCTCGTACTTTGATCGCAGGAGCACGGCCAGGCAGCACGCGGTTGATGACGAGGAGCCCGTCCTCGCGGAAGGTTGTCTACGTGTCCTCGTCCGCTCCTTTTGCCGCCCTCTGCCCTTGTACGCATCCCTTCTCCTCCCTTCTACGCCCCGCACGCGATTGTTATCCGCCCGTACAATCTGACGGTGGTGTTCGTCGATTAAACGTCGGACGCACACATGTTCACCCTTGCGCTGTTACGTGCCGCCACCCAGGTTCTTGAAATCTTTATCTTAGAGCCTCTTCCGATGATGCGGTTCCGGGCCAAGGCCCGCATCCGGATGAATATAAGTAGCCCGATAAACATCGTAAATTTCAAGCTCGACGACAAGCACTTTCAACATTTGGACCGTAAGCACTTTGGCTCTGTATGAGATACAAGGAAGGAAATATGTAAAAAACAAAGGATATCTGTTGAGCGGATATTAGTAAGATATTTATTTATATTAATACACATATTTCTTACACTAAAAAGAAATTTTTTCAGAGGTGAGAAAACATGTATTTTATTAAAACCTTGAGGTAGCTTGAGGGCAATTTATTTTGCTCAGATAAGAGAATTTATATTTAAGTGTGTATATATTTTATTAGTATTCCTAATATTTTTTTAATTTATATTTTTTAATGTTTTTTTTAATTAATAATATTCCGAATATTTTTTTAATACTTTAAAAACCTTTCGTCTCAATTCATCTGCGATAAAAATTATCGTAGTTTCTTTTGATAACTAAAACAGATCCATGTGCTCGTGACCGTTCAATTTCCGTCCGCCGCTCTTGAGAATATTTTTTTGTTAAACAGCTAAATAGTTAAACAGCTTCATTCCTTACATTCAACATATTTCACGTTTAATATTACGCCGCGAATTATATTATGTTGAATTAATTTTACAATAGTTTCTTTGAATCAAGCGAGATCTCCTAAAAATTTCTCCTTGGCGAAATGGAAAATTGCGGAAACGAATTCCCCGATTCTTTTTTGCCATCGTGATGAAATTTCTTTTCGTCGTACAGCAAACGGAATTTTCATCGCTGGCGCAGCGTTTCTCAGTATCAGCGGTTAAATTATCGCAGTGAAACATTCAGATTACATCATACTCTTGTAATTGTGGTCCGATGGATTCATAGCTGGATTCGGTTCGCCGATTTGACATTCGCGCGTTACATCACGATGAAAATATTTGCTCGCGACACGCGCTTGTTACACACACACACACACACACACACACGAAACACATCGAGCCGATCGCTTTTATGAAGCGATAGGATTTCGCCCTGCTCTTTAGAGACGGCTTCTCCCCGCAATATATCTTCGCCGATAACCGAGTCGTTGTTACTCAAGATTACATCGTTTACCGTCGCGTGAGCTTTTCCCTGCGCAAAGACGCCCTCCCTCTCTGTTTCTCTCAGGGGGAATATACATGTTTATTGAGACAGAATGCACACGGGATTTCGTCGGAGCGGTACGCAGCAGCGTATTATCTAATCTTAGCGCAAACCGCAGCTGCGATCGTTTAAAAATACATACCGACCGCGCGCTGATCCTCATCTTCCTTTTCCTGCCTTCGCTCCGCGCGTTCCAGGCGCGGCAACACGGCTGCGCTCCTTTTCGCGACCGTGAAAAATTGCCTCGTGCTTCTTGTCCCTTTATTTTTTGCTCTTTCACTCTCTCCCTCCCGCTCTCTGTCCTTCTCGTCCACTCTCGCCGTTCGTGTCTCGCGAAAAAGACTTTGTTCGATCGTTCGCCGTGTAAAGTCACCGTGGAGGCGACGTCCCGTCGCCGAGACGCGTCGCGTGCACTTAATTACTCGTCAGGTGTAAAGGACGGCGCGCTTTTGAAAGTAAAGAATTCTGGTCTAACGGGCTTCGGGATATTTGCCGTGTCAATCGAATTTTATTTTATGTTACTTTCGTATAATTTTATTATACGACATTATATTATACTTTGGCATTATATTGCGAGACATACTCTCGGGATTACGTCACGACACACGTACAGCCCGTAAAACGTTACATTTTATCGTCGGCCTCGCTAAACACAGCACGACTGTATGCACGAGCTCTTTCGGTTACTTAATGCGAGATATCTCTATACCGTACCGTAACGCACACTCACGTCCGGCCGCAACGGGATAAATTTCATATCTCGTGCGTGATGAATCCCGTAATTGTGAAATCTCTACGTCGGCATCGATCGACCGATCGATCGGTTCGGTTCGCTTCGCATCGTTCGGTCGGTCGGTCGGTCGATCGATCATACCGCGCGATTCGTAATCGAGCAATTTGTTTAGTCGTCCGATATCGGGCGCACGAATTCTCGAGACTATCTTGAGCTGGCGGAGCTCTCGAGCGTTTATTCGACGCTATGCGATATCGGAAGTCGCATCTTTCAGCGATATCGATGCCGATATCCGTTCGCAAAAGCCGCTTACAAAATACATTCGATGTCGACATGCGAAATGCTGCGTTTCTGGAAGGAGAAAGGGGGAGAGAGAGAGAGAGAGAGAAGCGTCTCCATATCAACCGATGACATAAGAAATGATTAGACCGCGCTCCTTTCTGGGCAATTTGTAATCTGCGACAGAACCCAAGGCTGAATTCTAATTATATTTAATTTTATATTTCGTACGCTGTATACGTTTGTGCACGTCTCCGATCTTTGAAGAGTCCTTTCGCAAATAAAATTCTCGTTTCGAATACTGTCGTCATTTGCACCCAGTTGAAAACGCCTAAAGATCCGCGGACGAAAAGGACGATTTTCCAAAGTGATGGCGTTTTATAGGCTGAAAATGTCGCGATGTTGAGCACACGATATGAAAGATACAAATACAGTCTGTAAAGTAAGAGCGTGTACGGCATAAATGGCAGTTGGCTTCAAAAATATCGTCCTAGTTTTTTTGTGAGCCGATAGATGAAATCTTTGTCGTGAATGCTTTGTCACAAAAGATTCAGTTGGCGTCGAACTCTAACCTGAGAAACATGTGACCGCCGTGAGTGCCGCATACGTATCGCGCTACGAGGCTGTGTTCCTTTGTTCCCATCCCAAAGGACCAAAAATGTCATATGCAGTGGCTGCTAAATACATGGGAAAATCAAAATCGTTCGTCGCTAAGTGGGTTCAGCAATATAAGAAGATCAAAAATGTCGATGACTTGCCAGAACGTGGCTCGATAGGCAAAGTGACGCCGAATATGGAAAAAAAAATTGTGAATTTATTTAAGCGGAACCCGACCTTGATGCTTAAAATTTATGAGAAGTGTTTGTTGCCGACTGCTGAACGATGATGCTTCATAAAAAAAACGAGGACTGGATCTTACAGGAAGACAACGACCCAAAACACCGGAGAAAGCTTTGCACCGAGTGGAAAGAGCAGTCTGGCATCGTCACACTTGACTGGTCATCGCAGTCGCCAGTTGCAAATCCCATTGAAAATGTGTGGGCATATCTCAAGCACAAGCTTCGAGGAAAAAGAGTGTGCACTTTGAAGCAGCTGACACGACAAATTCGTCTCATTTGGAGGTCTTTACCGAACGAATACGCAGTCAACTTAGTGGAAAGTATGCCTCAGAGATGCCAGGCAACTATCAATGCCGGTGGTGTGACTGGACTCATTATTAATGGTATAGCATTTTTCTTCTTCATGGAGTACAACAAATCCGTGTACTTAAAAATCATTAAAAATAAATTTTTCTACACATTAACCCGTACACGCTCTTACTTTACAGACTGTATCTTAATTTTTATGCATATCATGCGAAAAAGCATATAAAAATATCCCAACACATACACACACACACGCGCACGCACTGCGTAATTTAATTCCGCCCTTTCGCTCTTCATTACTCGCTCGATACGGCGTATTGTAAGAAACCGAAGGACGCGTTTAAGCAGCCTGAAAGGAGGATGGAACCGGCCACTTTTAGCCCCAAATGCGTGACGAGAATATAACGCTAGGGTCTATAGGAGAGCAACCGACCCATACACAGATCCTTGTGATTTCTCTCTCTCTCTCTCTCTCTCTCTCTCTCTCTCTCTCTCTCTCTCTCTCTCTCTCTCTCTCTCTCTCTCTCTCTCTCTCTCTCTCTCTCTCTCTCTCTCTCTCTCTCTCTCTCTCTCTCTCTCTCTCACTCACTCACTCGCCTCTCACAATTCCTTCCGCTTCTTATAATCCTTTTTTCCATCGTGCCGAGTGAAACGTTTCCGTGAGAAGACGAGAATGACACAATCAAGCGAGAAAGACCGAAACGAAAATTCTCTCCTCAACCCTCCCTGCCTCTATTATTCCTCCTTGTGGAATCACGAAATCGCGAAATTGGCCGTTGCGAAGGCATCGCGGCGGCGCATAGTGGGAACAAATAGAAATTTACTGTTCAAAAATCGCTAGAGACCACAATTTTGTAGCAATCGGGATGCGTTTTTTTCTTTTTAATTAAACGTTAATCAATGTAGAAAAAAACTGTTGAGCCCGATTTTTGAAAACATTCTTTTAAATCTTGCAGTATTAAAAAGAAGGAATGTAAGGAATTATCAAGTTTTGCGAGCCTCTGTTACAAATGGAAAAACTTTTCATGTTTTCGCTGCGCAGTACAGTGTACTAAGGTTTTCAGCATCGCTGATTACGAATGTGATATAAAAATCAGAACTTGCCAGTTAACAATTGCTAATCTCCTGTCAATATAAACAAAATCATTGTTTTAACACACAGTATATACGTTAATGTGAAGTCTGATATGAAGTATGATAAAAATAACAAAAATAACAAATTCAGCGGAAAAAAATTGCAAAATAATTTGTTTATAACGGAATTGTCCTCACGAAAACCAAATATGTAGCTTTGATCTGATGTTTTCGAATCATCAAGCATCAGGTTTTCAAAACAATCATTTTCTAAATACATTGTTTAAACAATTTTGTTATAAACTGATACTGAGAAACGCTGCGCCAGCGATGAAAATTCCGTTTGCTGTACGACGAAAAGAAATTTCATCACGATGGCAAAAAAGAATCGGGGAATTCGTTTCCGCAATTTTCCATTTCGCCAAGGAGAAATTTTTAGGAGATCTCGCTTGATTCAAAGAAACTATTGTAAAATTAATTCAACATAATTCGCGGCGTAATATTAAACGTGAAATATGTTGAATGTAAGGAATGAAGCTGTTTAACTATTTAGCTGTTTAACAAAAAAATATTCTCAAGAGCGGCGGACGGAAATTGAACGGTCACGAGCACATGGATCTGTTTTAGTTATCAAAAAAAACTACGATAATTTTTATCGCAGATGAATTGAGACGAAAGGTTTTTAAAGTATTAAAAAAATATTCGGAATATTATTAATTAAAAAAAAATTAAAAAATATAAATTAAAAAAATATTAGGAATACTAATAAAATATATACACACTTAAATATAAATTCTCTTATCTGAGCAAAATAAATGCGCAGTGAAAAGATGGAAAGTTTTTCCATTTGTAACAGAGGTTCGCAAATCTTGATAATTTCTTACAAATTCTTTTTAATACTGCAAGAATGTTTCTAAAAATCGGGTTCGACCGTTTTTTTCTACATTGATTAACGTTTAATTAAAAAAAAAAACGCATCCCGATTGCTGTAAAATTGTGTGTGGTCTCTAGCGATTTTGGAACAGTAAATTTCTATTTGTTCTCACTGTGCAGCGACGGCAAGCGACAGCCCGCTCGCGAGAGCTCGTTCGCGCTCGCGCCCTGTCGTGTCTCACCTTTCGACCGGCATCGCGGCCGCGTATCGATCGATATCCGTTCCGCGAGAGGGAGGTAAATTTTCGCACGGCAACGAGATATATCCGGAAATAGGCCCGCGACATTAATAGACACCGGCAAGCGCACGGTAACACCCTTTACGTTTCTGTCGCTCTCCCGGCCGAAGTGGAGCGATTTTCCAGGGCCGTAGCTTCGAATCGTCGTCGTGGTCTCTCTCTCTCTCTCTCTCTCTCTCTCTCTCTCTCTCTCTCTATCTCTCTCTCTCTCTCTCTCTCGTGCGACAACGGCGAACGGCGACGAGGAAATGCTCGCTCGTTGGTTTGTTTTCCGTGCGTTCGTTCTTTGGTTCGTCGCGTTGGTTCGAAGGCGGCGCGGCGGTGAACAGGCAGATTTATCGATGTCCGACGCGCGATCGACGATACGCGCCTTTGCCTGCCTCAACTTCCTGCTCCAACTATCGGTAAACAAGCGTGGCGTGTGCACACGCCGCCCTATCGTGTCTCGATACTTCCCCTGCTGATCGCTGTAATATTTAAACGTCCCGACCGTAATAGTAGAAATTAAATCGCGATTTAACCACAGCGAAATTAGAGAGAGAGAGAGAGAGAGAGAGAGAGAAAGAGAGAGAGAGAGAGAGAGAGAGTCGTCGCCGTGTTGTTGCCATGCGATTAGAGTGTCGTGTTGCTCGTAATTTAGCGTACATTCGTATTTCTCCCCTCGACAGCCCTCGCTGTACGCTCTTACGTCGAGCGATGAATAAACTGAAGGAACACGTAAGGGCGATTGCGCGAGCGGCAGCTGTTCGAGAATTGACGCGCGTCGTTCATTCATTAGGCTCCGCACGCGCTGAACGATCGATTGTTCGCCGAAAACGTCCCGGAATAAGCGCTTTCCCCGACAATAAGCGCTCCTAATTACATTTAAATTCGTTACGTGTGTACGCGCGCCAGCTATTCATTTATTCCGATGCCTGCTGCGCTCCCACGCGACGCGGGCAATACGGGAACAGTGCGTTTCGCTGAAACGCATTTAATTATCGGGCAAAATTACGCGTGCCCGCGCGTGCATCCATTTCGCGGGATTTATCAATTGCGCGATTCTCAAACTGAATTTCGAGACGCACCCGATTCTCGCACGATGACGCGTCCACGCGTTTCCGTTTTTGTCTCTCTATCTCGCCGGGCGGTTTCGCGCGATCCGCGTCTGAATTCGCGTCGGCGTTACAATAATTTCGCGCGCGTGTGCGCGAAAGAAAGAAAGAATTCTCGTTAATTTGGGAATGCAAAACGAGATCGCGTTAAAAACGCCGTATATTTTGCATCCTGCGTGCACACACACACACACACACACACACACACACACACACACACTCATATGTACACCACGGCTAGAGAACCGCGCTGTAACTGTCCCGATTGCATTCCCTCTGTGCGCCCTATCGAAAATCACAGCTGCTAATGCGACCAAGGATACAATATTGAAGATCGTAATTACATCGTAACACATGCAACTCGTTTCACAAAGCTCCCTCTCGCTGGTGGATTTTCGTGATTGAGCTCGCGCTTAACAACGGCATACGCCGTTGTTGCATTCACGGCTCTCCGTCGCTGCTATTATTTATCGACATATTGCGTAGAACCCCCCCTTCCTTTCTCTCTCTCTCTCTCTCTCTCTCTCTCTCTCTCTCTCTCTCTCTCTCTCTCTCTCTCTCTCTCTCTCTCGAACATTATTTCTCATGAGTCTTCTTTCGCGATTCCTTAATGAAGTTGGTTATTAATACGATGGCACAATGTACAGACGGTTATTAATTAACGTTGTTAGATTATTTTAATCTCCAGAACGGAATCTCTCTCTCTCTCTCTCTCTCTCTTCGAACGCAGAGGTCTTCCGCGACTGAATATTATTGCTCATCAACTGATAATACACCGAACAATTAATATACCAAGTCGGCCACATACTGATACGATAATCGCATGGTAATGTGAGACGTAAGAGGTCGCTGATTAACATTGTATTACTTTATCCCGTGGACGTTACGTGTATTAACGTCGGTTGAATTTAATTTTTATACGCGCACGGGTTATTCCGTCCACTTTTGCGAGCTGCAACTCGCGAGAGCGCCTCTAATGGACGTAATCCTCGCTTAATCTTAGATACGTTTAATCGCGATTGCATGTGCCAGACGTGTTTAACTGGAGAATGGTCAGGGCCGGGTGTAATTTACATCCCGGCGGGGCAACACCGTGCAGGCAATTTCATGCTTCATCGGAATTATCAATAAATTTCCGCGTTCGAGTAATTTAGAAAATCGATTCGCCGGCGGTGCATATGCCGCTCCGCGATGCCGCGATGAGAAAAACAAAAGGAGGAAAGGGACGCGCACGTACAATATGTTACCGACATATTCGACAGAAATTGGATACATTTATTTTATTCGAGAGGGAACATTTATACACCCGCGTTCTCTGCTCTCGTAATTCAATGAACCTACGAACGCCCTTCGCAATTACACGGTTTTAGTGATATCGGGTCTCCCGCCGTAGACGCGAAGTACTCGCGTCTACAGCGTAAATAGTCGCGAAACGCGTTGCACCTGGCGGCTCCTTGCGAAGAAGTGCGCGAAGAAGTCGTCAACGCGAAGGTGCCAACGGAATTCAGCGAGATGCTGACTCTTTCGGAGACTCTTCTCGAGAAGACTCTTCCAGTGTCGGTGTCGAGCGGCGTCATAGCCAAGTTGGAGAATCATCGCGGAAGCAATTAAAGAGGACTCGTCTCGAAATGCGGCATTTTGTTATCGCTTGGACGCTATTCACGAGGAGGCGATCCGGTCCGTTGGAAACGTTGCTGTGTGCGGGAACTCGTTAGCGAGGCCGGCTTGATCCGACGCGAATGAACGATAACGCGACGGGCATTATGCGTCTGTCAGTGAGGTATAAAGCGTGATTTTTCGCGTCGAGCTCCAGTTAGCCCGAGTGTTCGCTAGGCTGGCTGGAGAATCGACAGCGACAACTAGGATGACGATGACAACGTCGACGACGGCGACGGCGACGACGACGACGGCGACGGCGACGACGACGGCGGCGTGGGTAGACGGCCGGTCGTGCCCACGCGGCAAGTCGAATGAAGCCGTCTAAAAAAGAAGGCGGGTACCAAGACGAATCTCTCAAAGGCCACGTTGGTGGTGCTATCAATAGTTCGGCCGCCGGTGAAGTACCTACTTTACTCCGCGCGAGCCTTTTACACAGTGGCGTCGAGAGCGCGCGCGGTCAGGCAGGCGCGCGAGGATCGAACGCGGGGAGAGGTGAATAAGGAAGAAATACACTAAAGTGTTGGGAAGCACTCGTGCGCACTTAACGTGCGAACGTGCGAACGTGCGAACGCACACGGACGTGTACGAGGTTCGATCAAAAAGTAACGAGAATCTTTTTCTAATTTCCTCGGAAAGTATTTATTTAATCTTCAATGTTTATCCCATCTCGTTCAAAGTAGTCCCCCTGTGATATTATACAGCCAGCGTGCCAGCGTAGTTTCCAGTTTGAGAAACACTGGTGGAACACGCCTCTTTAGGTATCGTCTTGAGCTGGATCTGCGATTTCGCCTTTATCTCGTCTATTGTTGAGAAACATTGTCCTTTGAGTGTCCTTTTGAGTTTGGGAAATGGGAAAAGTCACAGGGGGGCCGTGCCTCGGGAACAAGATGGTTTTGCGATGGTTACGCGATGCTGTTTTTGTTGAAAATTCAGCAGTTTCGGAACAAATTTTGCAGCCATTCGTTTCATGTTCAAAACATTAGTAAAAGTCGCTTCGCACGAGAGCTGTATGAAATTCCTATTTCTTCAGCAACCTCTCTAATGGTGATTCTTCGTGATTAGCAAGCACAATCTCTTAAACTTTTTCCACGTTTTCATCACTGGTGGACGTGCTGGGACGCCCAGACCTCGCCAGTCATCTTCGATGTCTTCTCGGCCATCCTGAAGGCGCTTGTACCATTCATAAACTCGTGGTTGTGACATGGTATCGTCGCCAAAGGCCTTCTTCAACATTTCGAACGCTTCGCTGCACTTAATTCCGTCTTTAACACAAACTTTCAGACAAACTCTCTGATCCGACTGATTTCGCCGGACAACAAATCGTCAAACACACCGAAGTACGTCTTGCTCTCATTCGCTCGCCAGACACAAACCAAGCGTCGCAGCTGCCTGAAAATTGACACGCACGTCACTGGTAGTGCTACCAACACACAAAAGAAAAAAAGAATCAACTGAACAGACAAGATACAGCGCGCGCAATTTCAAAATTCTCGTTACTTTTTGATCAAACCTCGGTATTGGCTCTGGCCGGTCTAAATTGAGTCTTTTTTCCTCCGCGGCGAAGATTCGACCGAGCTTGTAATTCGCGACGCAGGTTGGGTTATCTCTCGGCGCGGCCGAGTTTCAAATCAGAATATCGTCGAAGGGAAGGAAACACTTGGGGAGAACGAGATTTCTCATTACTTTGAGGCCTCCGTCGTGTGAATTTTCGTCTTTCAAACTTGTATTTTCGTTACTCGAGACAGAACGAAGATCCGATCGAGCTCGTGTATTTGTGTGCGCATATCAGGGGTGGTCGTCGCCTTTCTTACGCGAGTTCGTAATTCCTTCCAGTAAGCGTCATTGATAGTCGAGCTTCAGAGCCAAATACCGTTAAAGAAAGTATTTGGAGGAAAACAAGATTCCTCATTACTTCGGAGTCCGAGCTTCGCATCATGAATCTTCATCTCTTCATCTTGTGTTCTAGTTATTCGTCGAAGAAACAACATTCGATTGAACACCGGTTAGGCTCCTCTCCGCGATCTCGTGATTCTCAACTTGGAGTGGAAACTCGGTAGTCAACTTTCAGAGCAAGGCGCCGTTAAAGCAGAGTACATTTGGAGGGAATTTGTAAGAAACGAATTTTTTCCTTACTCAAGACCGCGAGGCTGGTGGACCGTTCCGCCTACGCGTGTATGAACTTTCATTTCTCAAACTTGAATTCCCGCTGTTAGCCAGCGGAAAGCTAATCGGTGTTTTACGCTTGAACGTCCGATTGAAAATCGCGGCGGTAGAAAATTCAATGATTCGCGATCGGGGCGGTGATTGCTCGAGAGACGCGGCCGTGCGATTTTTCAGCCGCGAGCGCGGGGAGAGAGCGAGGTGAACGCGCGCCCCCTTCCCCCCGATGAAATACCGATTGCTGAATTTTCGCCAACTCATCCCTAACAAGGACCGCCTTATCAAGCCGGCATCGTAACGGCGCGCGAGTGGGCTGTGCCGTGGTTCGCCCGCCAGGAAGTCGCCGCGAGCTCAACCTAACAACAGCTTCGAGATATCGAGCGGAGCTAAGCTAGTTGCGTCAAGGGGAAGGGGGACGACGGCAGGGGGAAAGGCAGGGGGCGCCGACCTTTAAAACTGTGCGGCCAAGTGCTCCAGAAACCTGAAAACTGACGATTTGATCGACGACGTGGAGAGATGCTCGCGCACGGCGGGATGATCACCGCGTCGCTCGTGATCGGGAAATTGCAGCGGTCGTTCCGTTTCGCGATCACGACGACGTCGTCGTCGCATTGAAAATAAACACGCGTGAATAATATACACAGGCGCTGCGCGCGATTGCGAAACACTTTGGCGAAACGCGGAGCGAAGAGAGGGTGGGAAGAAGGAGAAAGAGAAGGAAATACTCCATCGGGGATTTGCGCTCGCGCTCGAGTTCGAGCGAGAGGAAAATCGACTTTAAGCCCGAAGTGAGACGAGAGAGCCCGCTGAGGGCTGGGAGTCGAGGATCGCGCGGAAAATGCTGCGACACCGCGTGAAATACTCTCCCGCTGAATTTCCGTGTTACGAAATTTGCGAACCGGCTATACGGCCGGTCGGCCGATACGGACTCGGCGATCGCACGCAGCAACGGTGGAAACAAAAGGGGCTGTTAATGCGGCGCTCGACGCGCAAGACTGCGATATCGATACTAATGACGACAGTAACGATAATAGCGCCTGATTGTGACATAATCGTCGCGGTTTGTCGTCCGATCAATAATCGTTCCGCGCGCGCGACGATATCGCGCGCGCTGACAAGGGAGAGCGAGTGAGTGAGTGAGTGAGTGAGAGAGAGAGAGAGAGAAAGAGAGAGAGAGAGAGAGAGAGAGAGAGAGAAAGAGAGAGAGAGAGAGAGAGAGAGAGAGAAGCGGTGGATTTCAGTCGGCGGAAAAGTCAGGCGCGTTTACCAACCTACCCCAATACCGGAGAGGACGGATACCCCCCCCCCCCCTCCCAAGTGTGTGTGTCCCCGAGCTCTCGTTAGTCGGTGGGATTACAGTGTCGAATATCAATCGATACACCGGGCAGGAAACGCATTATATGAATAAATCATGCGTTCTGCAAGTGGAAAGTCACGCGCGAACGCGTACGCGAGAGGGAGAAAGAAAGGGAGGGACACGACGACGACGACGACGACGATAGCTTGCGTACGTGCAAGCGGATAAAAAATAAACACGCGTCCTTGCGGCGATCACTCGAATCCTCGCACGAGTTATCATGAAAGCCGCCGGCCTCTCGCCCCTCGCTCTTCTCCCTATGGCTTCTTCCCTCGCCGGCTTATTTCTGGACGGAGTTTCCGGGCGAATCGGCGTGAGAGAGAGAGAGAGAGAGGGGAGAGAGAGAGAGAGAGAGAGAGAGAGGGAGAGAGAGAGAGAGAGGGAGGAGGAGACAAGCGAAGCGCATCGATCGATCCCTCCCCCCGACACGAGTTTTCCTTGCGCCCACGCGCCCACGTATATTCGTCCTTACTGATATCTCGCGCGTCGCGTATATGGAAAATCCGAGCCGACGACGACGACGACGAGGAGGACGAGACAAGCGGAGAAGCGCAGTCGGCGACGCGAAATCGGTGTTAGAGTTCCGGCGTGACGATGCCGGTGTGACATCGCACGAAAAACGTCGCGCGAGATATGCATTCTCGCGGAATGCATCGCGCGTGATAGATGCAATGCTCTCGGAGTGCTCGATTCGCCATCGGGGCGATCGAGGCTCGAGGCCGCCGCACACCGGGCGCCCGTGTTGCTGTAGCTGCATATGCCGCGCGCACGGCTCTTGGCTTCGTTATTGCAACGCGAAAGTTTTACTTTGCCCGTTGCCGGGCACACGCGCCGCGCCGGCTGGGTCGATTCGCAATCACGCCGAGTGCGCGCGGCCGCCACGCACTTCATTAAGATGCGAAAACGCAGCGGAGCTGATACCTCGTGGCGCGAAACACGAGGCAACGGGGTGGCCGGGGCAGGCGGGCGGGGATGGAGAGAAAAAATGAGACGTCGCCGAGTATGCACGGCCGGGGCGCGGCGACGGCGGCGGTTCGCGCGTAATTTGTGCCGCGCCATCGCGGCGAATTTATCGCGTCCGCGCAACCTACTTCCGCATTTGCACGCGTTTGTCCGCATAAACGTCTGAAAATGCAGCGGCGGACTGCTGTAAGAGCGGGGAAGAATGATGATCCGCGCGGGTATTTTCGCCGCACCGGTGAACCGGCGCTTTACGCTGCGTCGACACGTTAGACGCGATCGATGAGGATCGAAGATCTCCCGGGTCAGCTCTCGGACTCGTGTACATCGTGTATGTGTGCGAGCGCGCGCGACGCACGCGTTGCAAGTTTGATGGAATTGCCTATAAACAGTCCGATCGATCTCGGGCTCTCTAAATTACCGTTTCACACGGTACCGGTTCACGGGTGAAAATCTCTGATGAACCGATTTTCCCTTCCTCTCGAAACGAGACGCCGGAGCGCAGGTGGCCTCCGCCTCCGCCGGCCATTTTCGCGCATTTTTCGGCCGACCTCGAAGACAGGTGAGACGAGACGAGTAATTTAAGCCCCGTTTTCGCGACGAAACGGAAACCCCGACAGAAGCGGGAAGTGTCCGGTGCCGGTGCGAGATGGCACTTGGAGCACCGTGTCAGGGTGTGAGCCTCTCTTCGCGTTTCACCGGAGCCGCGGCCGGGTCGATCTTCGACAATGGAGCCGAGTAAACCGCTCGTCGAGTTCATTGATCGCGCATTAATTACGATCATCTCCGATCCCGCTCTCGTTCTCTTCCTCTTCCTGTACCTCGTCCTCCTGCGCCCTCGCCGCCGCCGCCGCCGCCGCCGCCGCCGCCGCCGATAAATCCCTTCCGTTAAGTCACCTCCGTCTCCTCCTCGAGCTTTTTTCCAACTGTGCGAGGGCATCAAAGCTTTGTCGGCGCGTTGGCCGGAAGACCGAGCAGATTCGAAGCATTAGCACGGCCCGATGGAAGAGAGAGACGTTTACCCCACGTTGTAGCCCTCGCCACCCCCGCGTCGCTCAAATTGCCCCGCGCGCCCTTTCGAGTCGCTTCGAGTACAGTCGCGTAGCTGGAGACCTCGGGCCCTGCTCTCAACTTTTTCCCAACACCCACCGTCCTCTCGTCCTTCATCAACGCTGACAATGGCGATTCTGTTGTGTATACTTGCAGCGCAGTCTCCGCTGTGCAATCGTGTGTGTTGAACTTTTTACATTAACATTTACACGCAGATTGCCGCGTCGGCCTTGTACGAGCGACGCCTCGTTTGCTCGATTACGGATGTAATATCGGATAATATATTCCTAGAATCCACTGTGAGAAATTGACAGTTATATTTCCTCGATACCTTGTGCAGATAGTCAACACGTTAGGTTAAACCGCTCTCTCTCTCTCTCTCTTTGCGCCGTCGGATGGCAAATTCTTTAGACAGTCCTGGGACGATTCTAATTTTCTTTCCAAGAATTCTCTCTCTTCTTTTCCCGCGTGCAGTCTGCGACTGCTTCTGCGTGAGAAGAAACGGGAAAACGCCGGCATTACCGGGACTTTTGCTACAATTTCAAAACGCTCTCTTGTCTGGAAGGAAATTGCGTCTCAAGAGTCCCCGGCTCTTTAATCGCAGCTCTCTCGCTTACGCGTTATGTACGCTTATTATTCCAGTTACGAGGCAATCGTGCACTCCGCACGAGCCGCACTTTTCCTCGCCGATTGCTCGGACCTTTTTAGTCCGCGACTTTTCTCCCCGCGTGTCTCGTTGTCGCGAGATTAATCGCGACTCTCTCTCTCTCTCTCTCTCTCTCTCTCTCTCTCTCTCTCTCTCTCTCTCTCTCTCTCTCTCTCTCTCTCTCTTTCAGGCTCGGGTAAAAAAGATCGATTTAACTTGCGTCTGCGAGGCACCGCACCGACCGTCACCTGCGTGCTTGCAACACGCAGCGCACCGATCCGATCGCGCGTGCTTGCGTGTGTGTTTCTGTGTGTGTGGTATGTGTACATGTCGACACACAGTCGACGCTTTCCTTCTCCCGACATTGGCCGCGTTTTGCTCTCTCTCTCTCTCTCTCTCTCTCTCTCTCTCTCTCTCTCTCTCTCTCTCTCTCTCTCTCTCTCTCTCTCTCTCTCTCTCTCTCTCTCTCTCTCTCTCTCTCTCTCTCGTCGTTTACCTGCGCATAGATTCGCCGCGATTAGCTCCGCGAGGCCCGATATCCAATGCGCGGTATGTGAAAGTCCATTCTTAAGCGCATTCGATTGCAACGGCGGGGATAATACGGCCGCGGAGACCTTTAAATTACTAACGATTATTCAAACGGAGTCGCGCTCGATCCGAGCGATTATGCCTGAAATGGAGGTCGCGAGGGGATTTTCGAGCGATAAAAGTGTACCGCGCGAGATCCCTCCGCGACGACGAAAATAGTCGCGAATTGCGCGCGCGGCGATGTGTCTCAAATAAATAAGGAGACATCTCGGGCTAGAAGGTCGTAGACACGCGGCGTGCAAGGTATGGGCAAGAGCACACAGACTTTTGCATAACACATAATACATGACGCGCATAAGAGAATAAACCAATTAGTTTTCTTCATTTCCCTCCTCAGGACAGAAATGAAGAACTCTGATTGGGATTCTCTTATGCGTTGTGTATTATGCGTTATGCAGAAGTCTGCGCTCTGGCCCTATCTCTCGCTGCTCTCGAATATCGCCGGCGAATAGGCGACCTAGCATTGTTTCGCGAGATTTGCAATCTTCCGTGAGACTTATCGAAAGTGGAGCGATATAGTCGTGGTGTTCAGCTGGAAGTTCAGTTTCTGAGAGAGAGAGAGAGAGAGAGAGAGAGAGAGAGAGAGAGAGAGAGAGAGAATCGTGTTCGGCCGCGGGAGCGGCGTTGAATGTGTCGAAGCGCGAGAAACTGCGCGAAACGATGACCCATCCTCGGGGCCATTGTCGTTATGGAAAAGTTCGCTGAAAGTTTCACGAGAGAAACTTCGCTCGTCGATTAAGAGAATCGCGCTGCAGGGATTTCGCCCGATTATATCGCGCTCCATTAAAGAACTTAAATTATTCTAATTTCCCCACTGATCGTTTCCGCTCGCTGCGCCCGGCTCCGCGTCTCACTCTTATCCGAGGAGAAATCGCAACGTACGTGCTCTCGACTGCTAGCCGCGTTTGCGAAAAATTGAAAATTATTTTATTAATTGAAATCTCATCGGAGAAGAAGCAACCGCGCGTTTCGCGCGTGCCGGCCCGCCGCCCGGCAAATTCGCAGACGACGACGACGACGACGACGAAGACGCGTGTTGTGTGGTCGCGGCAGATTCTGACGCGTCCTGTAGCCCATTACGCGGGCAATTTATTAAGCTTTATGATTAACACGCGAAGCGTAACGAAACGCCGGCACGATGATGGCCCGTAACAAGCCCCATAGATTTCAGCGTCTACGGGCAAAATATTCGGAATATTCGGATCGTGGGTGCAGATACTATGTAGCAACAGCACTTCGCGCGCGCCGCTGGTAGATCGTAACGCGCAATAATGGCTTCCTCACATCTATATGCCTGAACGTGCGGCAAACCATGCGGTACTCCCTGAATCCTTAATATCTCCCCCGGAAGGTTGGCCATCCAGTCGTTTATAATTCTCGCGGAATATACGTTCCCGGTATCGTTGCGAGGAAATTTCAAACAGCAAACGCCGCAAACGCGCGCGCGCGCGCGCGCGGGATTGCCCGATGAAAAGCGAGACCCGAGACAGAAATGGTGGTAAATGGATCTACCGCGTTCCTCTGGACGAATATGTTAATGTCGATGTTTCTTTGATTTTCTTCTCTTCCCCCCGCCGAGAAGACAATTGACGACAATGGGCGCTGATTAATTTTTTTCGCTCGATGTTAATTAATTCGATCATATATGTATATATATATATATATATTGAGGGAAAGTTAGACCGGATAAATAGCGCGAGGCTTCAAACGCTAAGAGGAAACCATGAAGACGTTGCACCGCTCGAGAGATCAATATGATCGTAGTATTAATTGACTCGATTGAAAAATCCGAATGTGTGTGTCTCACATTTTTCGCGCGCTCGCAACTCGTTTTCTTGGTCGGAGATAAATCTACGGAAGCCGAGGCACAGCGGGCGGGGTCCGACTTCGTTATCTTTCAATTTGCGTCTCTCGCTCGTGAAGCGTGAAGTTTGAATTAAATTTGCGGTCCGCCGTTCGAGCACCGCTATCGGATTAGGAGGAGCTGCGCGCTTACGAAAAAGGGAAAAAAAGAAAAGAAAAAAATAAGGATTCGCGAGGTTTGGCCCGTTCGAACACGACGAGCGCGCCGGACACATCGCGCTCTCGTCGGCTCGCGATTGTTTCTCAGGTTTTGCATTTCCCCGTCGTTACTTTTCCGCGTGGTCGCGCGGAAGATAAAGCCGGGAGGGAGGTCTGGTTTCACAGAGGGAAAGAATATACGCGTGCTCGCGAGAAACACGTCGTGCGCGGCTGCAAGCAGCCAGTCAACCAGCCAGCCAGTCAGCCAAGCAGGCAAACAGGCAGGCAGGCAGGCAGGCGAGGATATAAAACGACGAGAATGAAGGCGAAGTCGATCCCATTTAACTGCCGGACGAGGCCTTGGAGTACCTCAAAACGCGTTCTACGACTTTCCCCGCTTGCATCGAGCGGATAAGGAGAAAAATGAAATCGAACGGAGCAGTTGCGCATGGCGGCGCGGGGAAGGGGGGGGCAACGCCGAGCGAGAAGAAAGAAGTTAACGCGATTTACCGCTCCGACAGGCTCCGGGATACGTAATTCTCGCGAGGAACGCGAAATAGCGAGAGAGAGAGAGAGAGAGAGAGAGAGAGAGAGAGAGAGACGCAGCGAGAACGAACGGTATCTCACGAGTTGTCCCAGGACTATCGTATTCATCTTTGACTATCGACGCTTTCATCCGACGCAATGGCTCCCTGCGGCGTTGTAAACGATGATACGCTTCTTTGCGCTTCGCTTGTCCATTGAATATACGGTTATTTTATGTTTGTCTATTAATCGCGTAATCGAGTCGGGCTTTCCCGAACAATCCAAGTATATATGTTGAGAGAGAGAAAGAGAGAGAGAGAGAGAGGGGGGGAGAGAGAGAGAGAGAGAAACTCTGCAAGACCGCGAGGTGAGGCTGTTGACTGTTTCGCTATTTCGACAATGGCTTTATCGCGATTAATAATTGATCGCCTCTCGAGAGATGCTCACACAGTCGTTCTACCGTGTCTGATTTATCAATACACGCGAATTAAATCTCTCTCTCTCTCTCTCTCCCGCATGGCTAATTAATCTCACACGGAAGTGCAACAAAAAGAAACACAGGAAACCTCGCGGCACCCCACGGTAATGCATCGTAAAAAAAAGAAAAAAAACTTTGAATTCCTACGTTTCGTAGGTACCCGCGTCGATTGACTTCTACACGGTAAAGTGTCGGACAGACATGAATATTATCCGACGCGCATTTATCACTCTCGCTCTATCGATCTTCGACGTTTAAACAGCAGCGAGCCCGGGGACAATGTCCCGAGAGCCCACTTCATTTTATCGCGGCTTATACTTTCGTAACTTCGCCTTCCACGACGTATCAAAAAGACACGTGGGCCCCGAGACACGTGGAGAAGCGAGGGTCCCCTTATCCCTCGCCCTTATTTTTCACGTGTCGTTGCCGGTGTCGGCGACCGAGCGCGCTGCGGCGGACCTTCACAAAAAGGATACACACATATATGAGTGTAAGTGAGCGCGATATAACACGCAGAGGCCCACGGCGCTCGCGGCCTCACGGACCCGGTGCTCTCTCCCAGGACTTTCCTCCGCCTCCACCTCCTCCTCCTCCTCCTCCTCCTCTTCCTCTTTCTCCTCCTCTCCTTCTCCTGCTTCTCCTTCGTCTTAACGACATCTATTCTTCGACCCCGTGCTGTACAGCGTGCACCCGTGAGTCACGGCCCTCACGTGACTCATTGTCAGTCGTGGCTGACGGTCGAGTGCTCCGCGCACACGCGTATCCCGTCGCGTCGTTCTCTTCTTCTCTCGCGGGAACGACCGTGAAACAGCGCGCGTTGGGCCCACTTTGCTTAGGGCCCCGCGGGAACCATCGCGGTTAAACGCTCTCTTCTTCCTCTCCTCTCCTCTCCGTCTCTGTTTTTCTCCCTCTCTCCCCTTCTCTCTCTCTCTCTCTCTCTCTCTCTCTCTCTCTCTCTCTCTCTCTCTCTCTCTCTCTCTGTGCGTGTGTTCCTCCCTCTCCCCTTCTCCGACCTTCGCGAGAAATTAATTCGCGGTGGGAATCTCGCGTGGACGGGGCGCGCTCGTTAGATTTCTTTGAAAAGCACCTGCCATCCTCCATTGTCCGCGAGATCGGCTGGAAGTATAATACCGCTGAACGCGCAACACGCGCGCTCTCCTCGATCTTCCAGTCAAAAAAGATATGGAAACGCGTTTCCTCTAATTAGTCGCCCGTCGCCCGCCGTGGAATTCCGGGACGAAAGTTCCAGCCGCTGTTTTCGTGCGCTTGTTTGCCCTCCTCCTCCCCCCCCCCCGGCATAGTTTCGCCAGCCACCGAGTACACACTCGGCGCGCCGAATAATAAACGCGGCATCGAAGGGCGCATGCCGTATAGTTACGCAGCCGAGGGAGGAAATGAATTTCTTTTCCTATCGCTGGATATAATACCATTTCCCTCGATGATATCTGAAGAGGCATGAGAATCCGGTAATTCTTCGAGCCCGACATGCATTTCCGCCAGCGTCGGCGATGCGTTAACAGAGCCCGATCGTCGTTGAGCGGAATGTGCGAACGCCGCTCCTTATATCCCCTCGTAAGAAAGCCTCTCACATTTATCCTGAAACTCCCGTTTATTTCGGCGCTCTAATATCGACACCCGATATATATATGTGTGTGTATGTGTGTGTATCGGACCATACTCTGCTCTCTGCGGTCTACCGTCTAGACCTCACCGAAATCCCACGTCGCTCCGACAGCTCCGAGTAACGAGCCGGAGGATTAAACAAAGCGATCGCACGCTTAGTACTTAGTCGCCCTCGCTCCCTAAGAGCGATCCGAATTTCCAATTAAAGTGCCACAAGTGCCGTGTGGCAACTTATCTGTTAAGTGCCCCGCCAAGGCCCCGTATGTCATTGTTCAGCCGGGGGACCTAGCAAGAAGAGTCGAGCCGAGCCGAGCCGAGTCGAGTCGAGTCGCCGTCGCGTCGCAGCTCTCTACTCGCGGAGGATCTCTCTTAGGCGCGAAAAACAGGATCCGCGGCGACGACGGCGGCGATGGCGGCGACGGCGACGACGGCGACGACGATGACGGTGGCGGCGCGTTTCGCTGGCAACAAAACCGCTCGCGTCTCCGCGTCATTCACGGCGCGCTAGAGTGATGAATGTTTTATGAATTACACGCTCGGCGAAAGCCCCGGGACCTCTCTCCGTGACGTGATAGAGAGATAGAGAGAGAGAGGGGGAGAGAGAGAGAGAGAGAGAGAGAGAGAGAGAACTAATAGCGCGCGCGTCGTGAAGGATCGAGACGCCAAGGCGAAGCGAGGCAAGGACGTCTTCCTCGTTTCCACGACGGAACGCGCTGCGCATTGTCGTGCGACGAGAGGAGTCTTCGCCACGTCGCCGTCGTTGCGCCGCGAGGAAGAAGTAGACAATAACGCGTTTCCGTTTTGCTTCGTGATCGAGAAACACCGGCACCGAACGAGACGATGCGAAACGACGACGGTGAAGACGAGGCTGCCTCGTAGCAGTCGGTTTTTCCGCTCTTATAATCACGATAGGCTTAACGGGGGATTCGCTAATTAAACCGTTTGACAGAAGTCTCCTCTCTCTCTCTCTCTCTCTCTCTCTCTCTCTCTCTCTCTCTTTCTCGTAGAGATAATAGCGACGGAATGGTTCGAAGCTCAAGAGAACAGTGATTGCAAAACAGAGAGAGCTGTTCTCTTTTACGAGAGAGAGAGAGAGAGAGAGAGAGAGAGAGAGAGAGAGAGAGAGAGAGAGAGACTGCTTTGTCGAGAGCAGCGATATCGGCGGCTTTGATTTGTCCGAAATGCCGGGGAAAAAAATACAGTAAAATAAATTAAAGATCCACAACCACGATAAGGCGCGATAATTCTCTCTCTCTCTCTCTCTC